>NC_142164.1:23327803-23630833 GCF_024610735.1 Ursus americanus
TCTAACTATAGTCTGTAGTTTAAAATCCAATTTATCTGATATGAGAATTGCTACCCCAGCTTTCTTTTGAGGTCCATTTGCATGAAAGATGGTACTCCATCCCCTTACTCTCAGTCTGAATGCATCTTTGGGTTTGAAATGAGTCTCTTGTAGACAGCAAATGGATGGGTCATTTCTTTTTATCCAATCTGCAACCCTGTGGCGTCTTATGGGATGGTTCAAACCATTTACATTAAGACTGATTACTGAGAGATATGATTTTAATGTTGCCATGTTGCCAGTAAAGTCTTTGTTTGTATTGGCTGTGACTTTCTGTTCTGTATCCCTCTTGGGGCCTTTTTACTTTTATAGAACCCCCCGTAATATCTCCTGTAGGGCTGGTTTCGTGGTTACAAAATTGGTTAGTGTCTGGCGATTCTGAAATGTCTTTATTTCTCCATCAATTCTGAATGACAGCCTTGCTGGGTAAAGGATCCTTGGCTGCATGTTTTTCTCTGAAAGAGCTTTAAATATGCTCCCCCAACCCTTTCTCTCATTCCAGGTCTGTGTAGACAGGTCTGACGTAATTCTGATGCTTTTGCCTTGGTACGTGAGAAATTTCTTTGCCCTGGCCGCTTTCAATACTGTATCCTTGCATCTAATATTTGCGAATTGCACTATGACGTGACGTGGCGTAGGTTTGTCATGGTTGAGCTTGGGAGGGGTCCTCTCTGCCTCTTGGACACGAATGTTTGTTTCCCTTGCTAGATTAGGGAAGTTTTCAGCTACAATTTGTTCAAATATCTCTTCTAGACCTCTGTTTTTCTCCACCCCCTTGGGGATGCCGATGATTCTAACATTGGATCGTTTCATTGAGTCAGTAATCTCCCGTAACCTACATTCGTGGGTGTGGATTTTTTTAAGACCATCTTCTATTTTCATTTTTTCCTCTATTAACCCATCCTCCAATTCACTAACCCGTTCCTCTGCTTCTGCGACCCTGGCCGTCAGAGCCTCTAGTTTTGCCTGCATTTGGCTCATAGAATTTTTAATTTCTGTCAGATTCGCTCTCATTTCTGTTCTTAGGGATTCTATATTCTCAGTAACCTTTTCGTTAATAGTTTTTTCAATTCTACTCATCATTTTGACCATCATTACTCTGAATTCCATTTCTGATAATTTGGTTACATCCATATCCATTATTTCTGTGGCAGAGGCCACAGAATCACTGTCTTTTCTTTGCTGGGGGGGGCTTCTCCTTCTTGTCATTCTGATGAAGAGAGGTTGCGGGGTTTCCAGAGCCCAAATTATTGACTGGGTCCCAGGCCGTGCCCCTTGTTTTATAGGGATCTTAGGGATGTGGGCTTCTTCTTTAAAGATTTTATTTATTTATTTATGTGGCAGCCAACCAGCGAGAGAGGGAACAGAAGCAGGGGAGTGGGAGAGGAAGAAGCAGGCTCCCAGCGGAGGAGCCCGATGAGGGACTCCTTTCCAGAACGCCGGGATCACGCCCTAAGCCGGAGACAGGCGCTCAATGACTGCGCCACCCAGGCGCCCGGGTTGTGGGCTTCTTGATTTTTCAGCCTGCCTTCTGTGTTCTGGGGGAGGGGCCTGCCGCGCCGATACTCAGGCAGCCATGTTTGGGTAGAGTCTCGGCGTCCCTTGCGAGGGGGGATGGGGATGGGCGCTCCCTGAGCCGGTATTTCCAGGCTTTTGTTCTTTGGCGGCTTTCCCTGGCGGTTTGCTGTGCCTCTTCTGAGAGTCAGAGCAGCAGCGGCCAAATTTCAGCCTCTGTCACAGAACAGAGGGATTGCGGCCCGTTCTCTACTAATGTTCTGGCCACTTTAACTCTGTTTCTGTTGGTGCTGCTCAACCCTGCAGCGTCCCGGGATGTGCGCCCCACACCCGGCGTCCCAGCCCTCACTTCCAGGGCCGGCTCGTCTCTGTCCTTTGTGTTTCTAACGCCGCCAGCCGCCAGCCGCCCCGCGCGCGCTCCCGGATCTCCCGGTCTCAGTCTGGATCCAGTAAGCGCACCGGGATTCTGGTGTTCCGCGAGATGCCTGGTGGCTCGCGCACCCGGCTCACGGTCTCAGTCTGCTGTTTTGCGGGTGCCGTCCGCGAGCCCCGCCCGCTCTCCCGTGCAAGTGGCTACCTCTTCCCGGCGCCCGAACGCGGCGGCTCCCTCCCCCTTCCGTTTATCTTCCGATATCTGTGCACAGTCTCATGGCTCCCCGCTTCGTACCTCAATACTCAGCGCTGGAGATGTTCATTTGTAGAGATCCAGATGTATCTTCCTGCGTCTCAGGCTGGTTCCGTGGTTGTTTAGGCTGGTCTGGTACCTATCCAGCTCGACTCGGAGGACCGGCTGAAAACGGTGTCTCCTACTCCTCCGCCATCTTAACTCCTCCCCGACTTTTATTTTTCTAACTTGATTTTCTAAGACCAATAAACACCAGTTATATTCTTAATAGTTTCTCCACTCAATCAGGGTTATTTTCTAAGAACAAGACAAGGGTGATCTTTTTTTTTTTATAATGATTTTTTATTATATTATGTTAGTCACCATACAGTACATCCCTGGTTTCCGATGTAAGGCTCGATGATTCATTAGTTGCATATAACACCCAGTGCACCATGCAATATGCGCCCTCCTTACTACCCATCACCGGTCTATCCCATTCCCCCACCCCCCTCCCCTCTGAGGCCCTCAGTTTGTTTCTCATAGTCCATGGTCTCTCATATTTCATTCCCCCTTCTGATTATCCCCCCTTTCTTTATCCCTTTCTTCCCCTACTGATCATCCTAGTTCTTATGTTCCATAGATGAGAGAAATCATATGATAGTTGTCTTTCTCTGCTTGGCTTATTTCACTTAGCATTATCTCCTCCAGTGCCGTCCATGTTGCAGCAAATGTTGAGAATTAGTTCTTTTTGATGGCTGAGTAATATTCCATTGTATATATGGACCACAACTTCTTAACCCAGTCATCTGTTGAAGGGCATCTCAGCTCCTTCCACGATTTAGCTATTGTGGACATTGCTGCTATGAACATTGGCGTGCATATGGCCCTCCTCTTCACTACGTCTGCATCTTTGGGGTAAACACCCAGTAGTGCAATGGCTGGGTCATAGGGAAGCTCAATTTTTAACTTTTTAAGGGACCTCCACACTGTTTTCCAGAGTGGCTGTATCAACTTGCATTCCTACCAACAATGTAGGAGGGATCCGCTTTCTCCACATCCTCTCCAACAATTGTTGTTTCTTGCCTTGTTAATTTTTGCCATTCTAACTGGCATAAGGTGGTATCTCAGTGTGGTTTTGATTTGAATTTCCCTGATGGCTAATGATTTTGAACATTTTTTTCATGTGTCTGTTAGCCATTTGTATGTCTTCATTGGAAAAGTATCTGTTCATATCTTCTGCCCATTTTTTGATTTGTTTATTTGTTTCTCGTGTATTGAGTTTGAGAAGTTCTTTGTAGATCTTGGATACCAGTCCTTTATCTGTAGTGTCATTTGCAAATATCTTCTCCCATTCCGTGGGCTGCCTCTTAGTTTTTTTGACTGTTTCCTTGGCTGTGCAGAAGCTTTTTATCTTGATGAAGTCCCATAAGCTCATTTTATCTTTTGTTTCTCTTGACTTTGGGGATGTGTCATGAAAAAGGTTGCTTTGGCCAATGTCGTAGAGTTGCTACCTATGTTCTCCTCTAGAATTTTGATGGATTTCTGTCTCACATCGAGGTCTTTCATCCATTTGGATTTTATTTTTGTGTATGGTGTGAGAGAGTGGTCAAGTTTCATTCTTTTGCATGTAGCTGTCCAATTTTCCCAGCACCATTTATTGAAGAGACTGTCTTTTTCCCACCGGATGTGTTTTCCTGCTTTATCAAAGATTAGTTGCCCAAAGAGCCGAGGGTCCATTTCTGGGCTCTCTATTCTGTTCCATTGGTCTATGTGTCTGTTTTTGTGCCAGTACCATGCTGTCTTTGTGATCACAGCTTTGTAGTACAGCTCGAAATCTGGCATTGTGATGCCCCCAGCTTTGTTTTTCCTTTTCAACAGTTCCTTGGAGATTCGGGGCCTTTTCTGTTTCCATACAAATTTAAGGACTATTTGTTCCAGTTCTTTGAAAAATGTCCTCGGTATTTTGATCGGGATAGCATTGAAAGTGTAGATTGCTCTGGATAGCATGGATATTTTAACTATGTTTCTTCTGACCCATGAGCATGGAATATTTTTCCATCTTTTTATGTCTTCCTCAATGTCTGTCAAGAGTGATTAATAGTTTCTAGAATACAGGTCCTTTACGTCTCTGGTTAAGTTAATTCCAAGGTAACGTATGGTTTTTGGTGCTATTGTAAATGGGATGGATTCCCTAATTTCTCTTTCTTCAGTCTCGTTATTCGTGTATAGAAATGCAACTGATTTCTGAGCACTGATTTTGTATCCCGCCACATTACTGAATTGCTCTATAACTTCTAATAGTTTGGGAGTGGCTTCTTTTGGGTTTTCCATATAGAGTATCATGTCATCTGCGAAGAGAGACATTTTGACTTCTTCTCTGCCGATTTGGATACCTTTGATCCCTTTTTGTCGTCTGATTGCTGTTGCAAGGACTTCTAGTACTATGTTGAATAATAGCGGTGAGAGTGGGCATCCTTGTCGTGTTCCTGATCTTAAGGGAAAGGCTTCCAGCTTTTCCCCATTGAGAATAATATTTGCAGTAGGCTTTTCATAGATGGCTTTTATGAGATTGAGAAATGTACCCTCTATTCCTACACTCTGAAGGGTTTTAATCAGGAAAGGATGCTGTATTTTGTCAAATGTTTTTTCTGCATCAAATGAGAGGATCATATGGTTCCTGAGTCTTTTCTTGTTGATATGATGTATCACGCTGATCGATTTGCGAATATTGAACCACGCTTGTATCCCAGGTATGAATCTCATTTGGTCATGATGGATAATCCTTTTAATGTACTGTTGGATTCTATTAGCAAGGATCGTGTTGACGATTTTGGCATCCATATTCATTAGGGAAATCGGTCTGTAATTCTCCTTTTTGAGGGGGTCTTTGCCTGGTTTGGGGATAAGGTAATATTGGCCTCATACAATGAGTTTGGTAGCTTTCCTTCTGTTTCTATTTTTTGAAATAGCTTTAGGACAATAGGTATTATTTCTTCTTTGAATGTTTGGTAGAATTCCCCAGGAAAACCGTCTGGGTGTGGAGTTTTGCTATTTGGAAGGTTGTTTATCACTGACTCAATCTCTTCATAATTAATTGGTCTGTTTAAAAAATCAATTTCTTCCGGTTTCAGTCTTGGTAGTTTATAGGTTTCCAGGAAGGCCTCCATCTCTTCCAGATCGCTTAATTTATTGGCATAAAGCTATTGATAAAAGTTTCTAATAATCCTTCTAATCATTGGTGTTGGTCGTGACCTCTCCTTTTTCATTCACAATTTTAATAATTTGGGTCCTTTCTCTTTTTTCTTGGATAAGTCTTGCCAGCGGTCTGTCAATTTTATTGATTTTCTCAAAGAACCAGCTTCTAGTCCTGTTGATTTCCTCTACTGTACTTCTGGTTTCTAATTCATTGATTTCTGATCTCATCTTGGTCAACTGCTTCCTCGTGAGTGGATTAGGCCTGTCCCTCTGTCGCTGTTCCAGCATCTTGAGGTGAGAATATGAAAACTGCATTTTAGATTTTTCTATTCTTTTGAGTGTGGCTTGGATGGCTATGTATTTCCCCCTTAGGACTGCCTTTGCAGTATCCCATAGGTTTTGGACTGTTGTGTTTTCATTCTCGTTGGTCTCCATAAATTGCTTATATTGATTTTTGATTTCCTGGTTTATCGAGTCATTCCTGAGCAGGATGATTCTTAGTCTCCAAGTGTTTGAATTTCTTCCAAATTTTTCCTTGTGGTTGAGTTCCAGTTTCAGAGCGTTGCGATCTGAGAATATGCAGGGGATAATTTCAATCTTTTGGTATCAGTTGAGACCTGTTTTGTGTCCCAGAACATGGTCTATTTTTGAGAATGTTCCATGGGCATTAGAATAGAATGAGTATTCTTTGCTTCTGGGGTATAGTGTTCTATATATATCTATGAGGTCCAACTCGTCGAGTATGGCATTCAAAGCCTTTGATTCTTTGCTTAGTTTTTGCCAGGGTGTTCTATTTCTGATAGTGGAGTGTTGAGGTCCCCTACTATTAATGTATTCTTATTTATATGTCTCTTTATTCTGGTTAAGAGTTGGCTTGTGTATCTTGCTGCTCCCCTGTTGGGGGCATATATATTTATAATTGTCATATCCACTTGTTGAATACTTCCTTTAAGAATAATATAGTGCCCTTCTGCGTCTCTAACTATAGTCTGTAGTTTAAAATCCAATTTATCTGATATGAGAATTGCTACCCCAGCTTTCTTTTGAGGTCCATTTGCATGAAAGATGGTACTCCATCCCGTTACTCTCAGTCTGAATGCATCTTTGGGTTCAAAATGAGTCTCTTGTAGACAGCAAATGGATGGGTCATTTCTTTTTATCCAATCTGCAACCCTGTGGCGCTTTATGGGAGCATTTAAGCCATTCACATTAAGACTGATTACTGAGAGATATGATTTTAATGATGCCATGTTGCCAGTAAAGTCTTTGTTTGTATTGGCTGTGACTTTCTGTTCTGTATCCCTCTTGGGGCCTTTTTACTTTTATAGAACCCCCCGTAATATCTCCTGTAGGGCTGGTTTTGTGGTTACAAAATTGGTTAGTGACTGTCGATTCTGAAATGTCTTTATTTCTCCATCAATTCTGAATGACAGCCTTGCTGGAGAAAGGATCCTTAGCTGCATGTTTTTCTCTGAAAGAGCTTTAAATATGCTCCCCCAACCCTTTCTCTCATTCCAGGTCTGCGTAGACAGGTCTGACGTAATTCTGTTGCCTTTGCCTTGGTACGTGAGAAATTTCTTTGCCCTGGCCGCTTTCAATACTGTATCTTTGGATCTAATATTTGCGAAATGCACTATGACATGACGTGGCGTAGGTTTGTCGTGGTTGAGCTTGGGAGGGGTCCTCTCTGCCTCTTGGACACGAATGTTTGTTTCCCTCGCTAGATTAGGGAAGTTTTCAGCTACAATTTGTTCAAATATCTCTTCTAGACCCCTGTTTTTCTCCACCCCCTCAGGGATGCCGATGATTCTAACATTGGATCGTGTCATTGAGTCAGTAATCTCCCGTAACCTACATTCGTGGGCCTGGATTTTTTTAAGAACAGCTTCAATTTTCGTTTTTTCCTCTATTAACTCATCCTCCAATTCACTAATACGTTCCTCTACTTTGGTCACCCTGGCCATCAGAGCCTCTAGTTTTGCCTGCATTTGGCTCATAGAATTTTTAATTTCTGTCAGATTTGCTCTCATTTCTGTCCTTAGGGATTCTATATTCTCAGTAACCTTTTCATTAATACTTTTTTCAATTCTACTCATCATTTTGACCATCGTTACTCTGAATTCCATTTCTGATAATTTAGTTACATCCATATCTATTATTTCTGTGGCAGAGGCCACAGACTCACTGTCTTTTCTTTGCTGGGGGGGGGCTTCTCCTTCTTGTCATTCTGATGAGGAGAGGTTGTGGGGTTGTCCAGAGCCCAAATTTTTGACTGGGTCCCAGGCCGTGCCCCTTGTTTTATAGGGATCTTAGGGATGTGGGTTTCTTCTTTAAAGATTTTATTTATTTATTTATGTGGCAGAGAGCCAACCAGTGAGATAGGGAACACAAGCAGGGGAGTGGGAGAGGAAGAAGCAGGCTCCCAGCAGAGGAGCCCGATGAGGGACTCCTTTCCAGAATGCCAGGATCACGCCCTAAGCCGGAGACAGGCGCTCAATGACTGCGCCACCCAGGTGCCCGGGTTGTGGGCTTCTTGATTTTTCAGCCTGCCTTCTGTGTTCTGGGGGAGGGGCCTGCCGTGCTCATACTCAGGCAACCCTGTTTGGGTAGAGTCTCCGTGTCCCCTGCGAGGGGGGATGGGGATGGGCATACTGTGAGCCGGTATTTCCAGGCTTTTGTTCTGTGGCGGCTTTCCCTGGCGGTTTGCTGTGCCTCTTCTGAGAGTCAGAGCAGCAGTGGCCGAATTTCAGCCTCTGTCACAGAACAGAGGGATTGTGGCCCATTCTCCACTGATGTTCTGGCCGCTTTAACTCTGTTATTGTTGGTGCTGCTCAACCCTGCAGCATCCCGGGATGTGCGCCCCACACCCGGCATCCCAGCCCTCACTTCCAGGGCCGGCGCGTCTCTGTCCTTTGTGTTTCTAACACCGCCAGCCGCCAGCCGCCCTCGTGCGCTCCCGGAGCTCCCGGTCTCAGTCTGAATCCAGTGAGCAAACCAGGATTCCGGAGTTCAGAGAGATGCCTGGTGGCACGCGCTCCCGGCTCACCGTCTCAGTCTGCTGTCTAGCGGGTGCTGGTCCACGAGCCCGCCCGCTCCCCCATGCAGATGGCTACTGCTTCCTGGCGCGCCCGAACGCGGGGGCTCCCTCCCCCTTCCGTTTATCTTCCTATATCTGTGCGCGGATTCATGGCTTCCCGCTTCGTACCTCAATACTCAGCACTGGAAATATTCATTTGTAGAGATCCAGATGTATCTTTCTGCGTCTCAGGCTGATTCCATGGTTGTTTCGGCTGGTCTGGTACCTATCCAGCTCGACTCAGGGGACCGGTGAAAAAGTCGTCCCCTACTCCTCCGCCATCTTAACTCCTCCCCAAGGGTGATCTTTAAAAAAAATTGTTACAGTACCCGAAGTTTGACTTTAGGGGTTCTATATCTCATTGGTAATTAAGCTTTTCCTCTAACTTCCTTCCAGTAATTCCTTGCTCAAAGTCTCAACTTTTCTCAATCCACTATACCCCTTCTCCTAATGATAATGCAGAGATTCTGATCATCAGGTCTAGATGTTTCTCAGCCTCATTGTTCCTCCTTTCCCCTTAATTGGATATCAACTTGTAACTGTCAGTTTAATCTCTGACCTGATGTATGAATAATTAGGACATGACACTTTAGTTCCACAAAGCTTAGCATTCAAGAAAAATGGAAAAATAATAACAAAGAACACATAATCCTAACACTCTAATACAACTGAGACATTTTTACATCATTTTACTCATAGTTTACATATCAGTTTTTTTCTATTATTTTCCCTTAATGTTATGTCATAATTATTTATATACTTTCGCAGCCATAATGATTAGTATTTTAACATGCTTTTCTTTTGACATGCTTATGTACCAAAACTTATTAAATCATTTTACTAAACAATTAATTATGTCTGGTATTTTCTTCTATAGGTAAACATTTCTTTGTTTTTAGTTGTTTTTAATTTAAGGTTTTATTTAAATTCCAGGTAGTTAATGTACTATGTTACATTAGTTTTAGGTGTACAATATACTGATTCAAAAATTCCTTACATCACCCAGTGCTCATTACAAATGCATTCCTTAATCTATCACCTATTTCACCTTTTCCCCACCCATCTCCTCTCTGATAATCATCAGTTTGTTCTTTATAATTAAGAATCTGTTTTTTTGGTTTGTCTCTCTCCCTCCCTCTCTGTTTTTTCCCTCTAGCTCATTTGTTTTGTTTCTTAAATTCCACATATGAGTGAACCTTTTGCTCATTTGTTTTGTTTCTAAAAATTCTATATGTGAGTGAAATCATATGGTATTTTTCTTTCTTCAACTGACTTATTTTGTTAGCATAATACTCTCTAGTTCCATCCATGTTGTTGCAAATGGCAAGATTTCATTCTTTTTTATGACTGAGTAATATTCCAGCGTGTGTGTGTGTGTGTATGTGTGTGTGTATTATAATGCTGCTATAATCAAGATGCATGTATCCCTTTTAATTAATATTTTTGTATCCTTTGGGTAAATACCCATTAGTGCAATTGCTGGATCATAAGGTAGTCCTATTTTTACTTTTTGAGGAAACTCCATACTGTTTTCTGCAGTGGCTGCACCAGTGTGCATTCGCACCAACAATGCAAAAGGGTTCCTTTTTCTCCACATCCTTGCCAACACCTGTTGTTTCCTGTGTTATTCATTTTAGCCATTCTGACAGGTGTGAAGTGATACTTCATTGCAGTTTTGATTTACATTTCCCTGATGGTGAGTAATGTTGAGCAACTTTTCATGTGTCTGTTGGCCATCTGTATGTCTTCTTTGAGAAATGTTTGTTCATGTCTTCTGCTCATTTTTAATTGGATTATTTGTTTGGGAGGTGTTGATTTGTATAAGTTCTTTATATTTTTGGATACTAACCCTTTATTGAATATGTCATTTGCAAATATCTTCTCCCATTCAGTAGGTTGTCTTCTAGTTTTATTGACCATTTCCTTTGCTGTGCAGAAGCTTTTTATTTTGATGTAGTGCTAATAGTTTATTTTTGCTTTCATTTCCTTGCCTCAAGAGACATATCTAGAAAACTGTGCTACTGCTGATGTCCAAGAGGTTATTGCTTGTGTTTTCTTCTAGGGTTTTATGGTTTCAGGTCTCACATTTAGGTCTGTAATCTATTTTGAATTTTTTTCTGTGTATGGTGTAAGAAGTGGTCCAGTTTCTTTCTTTTGCATGTTGCTGTCCAATTTTCCCAACACCATTTGTTGAAGAGACTTTTTTCCATTAGATATTCTTTCCTGCCCTGTCAAAGGTTAATTGACCATATAGTTGTAGGTTTATTTCTGGGCCATTTGTTCTGATCCATTGACCTTGTGTCTATTTCTGTGCCAGTACTGTATTGTTTTGATTACTACTGCTTTGTAATATAACTTGAAGTCTGGAAGTGTGATGCCTTCAACTTTGCTTTTCTTTTTCAAGATTGCTTTTGCTCTACGAGGTCTTTTGTGATTCCAAACAAATTTTAGGGTGGTTTGTTCCACCTCTGTGAAAAATGCTGTTGGTATTTTGATAAGGATTGCATCAAATGTATAAATTGTGATGGGTATTATAGACATTTTAACAATATTTGCTCTTCCAATCCATGAGCATGGAATGTTTTTCCACTTCTTTGTGTCATCTTCAATTTTTTTTCATCAGTGTTTTATAGTTTTCAGAATACAGGTCTTTCACCTCTTCGTTAGGTTTATTCCTAACTGTCTTATGGGTTTTGGTGCAACTGTAAATTGGATTTTTTTTTTCAATTTTTCTTTCTGCTGCTTTATTATTGGTGTATAGAAATACAGCATATTTCTGTATGTTGATTTTGAATCCTGTGACTTCACTGAGTTCATTTATCAGTTCTAGCAGGGTTTTTTTGGTGGGGTCTTTCAGATTTTCTATATATAGTATCATTTCATCTGCAAATAATGGAAGTTCTACTTCTTTCTTATAATTTGGATGCCTTTTATTTCTTTTTGTTGTCTGATTTCTGTGGCTAGGATTTCCAGTCCTCTGTTGAATAAAAGTGGTGAGTGGACATCTTTGTCTTGCTCCTGACCTTAGGGGAAAGGATCTCAGTTTTTCCCCATTAAGAATGATGTTAACTGTAGGATTTTTATACATGGCCTTAATATGTTGAGGTATGTTCCCTCTAAACCTACTTTGTTGAGGACTTTTATCATGAATGATGTTGTACTTTGTGTCTATAGGTAAACATTTCAATGGATATTTTTATGTAAACTTTTTATTCTACTCTTAAATTATTTTCTCAAGAGAATACTTACCAATGGGGTTACTAAGTCAAAGAGTATGTGTATTTGTAACACATAATTTACATTGTCATATTGCTTTCTAAAAGGCTTATTCCAATTTGTAATGCCACTCAAGTTGAAATACATTAACACCTTTCCAGTACAAGTTATTACCCTTATAACTATGTCTGTGCTTTTGTAAGTTATCAAGATGGCTCCAGTTTGATTACTCTTAGTGAGGATTCACATTTTCCAACATGTTCAAACACTGATTTTCCATTATGGGAAATATATGTTCAAATTCTATGTCCATTTTTCTATCGAGAACTTGATGTTGTTCGTATAAAGTTGAATATACTCTTTATATATCATATATGCAAACATTGTGTTGTAAACCATGTAAGTATTTTCCACAATTTCTAGCTGACTTTTGTATTATTTAATTATTATTTTATGGTTTTTAATTTTTATATTCAAATATGGCAGTTTTATTCATCATAACATCTATTACTTCAAAGAGAGATTATTTTTGCCCAAATATAAATATTCTAATCTTTTTCTGGTTTGTTTTCTATAATTTGTTGATTTTTTTCTAATCCCCACCTAAAGTAAATGTTGTTGAATTTACAAAGCATATTTAGGCTACTTATTTACCTACAAGTAACTTAAAAAATCTTTAAAGATCACAGGTTTTACGATACTGTAGACTAGTTTTCAAATTCATGTTTTTACTTAGGAGCTGTGCCACGTTGGCAAGATTATTTAAGCTCACTGAACCACAACTTTTTGTCTATAGATTGTGGCCATGTTACACTTGACTTGCAGGATTATTGTGAGGATTGAGAATTATGCAAATAAAATATCTGACATATGAAAGACATTCAATAAATGGTCATTTTTATTAAGGATGCAACACAATTGTAGTTGGGTTTATTTCTGGACTTCATGTTTTACATAGTTATATTTTTGTATCTATAATTACAAAAAAATTTGTTTTAAATAATTTTTTAAAAAATTTAAAAATGGGATAGCTACATGCAAAAGAATGAAGCTGGACCATTTTTTTTTACACCATACACAAAAATAAATTCAAAATGGATTAAAGGCCTAAATATGAGACCTGAAACTATAAAACTTCTAGAAGAATACATAGGCAGTAATTTATTTGGCACCAACTGTAGAAGCATTTTTCCAGATATGTCTCTTCAGGCAAAGGAAACAGAAACAAAATTAAACTATTAAAACTACACTAAAATAAAAAAGATTTTGCACAGTGAAGGAAATCTTCAACAAAACAAAAAGGCAATCTACTGAATGGGGGAAGATACTTGCAAATGATATCTCCAATAAGGGGATAATATCCAAAATATATAAAGAAATTATACAACTCAACACCAAAAAAAAAAACAAAAACAGAAAACAACAACAAAAAAGCATATTGCAATTTAAAAATGGGCAGAGGACCTGAATAGATATTTTTTTTCAAAGAAGACATACAGATGACCAAAAAACTAATGAAAAGATGCTCAACTCACTAGTTGTCATGGATATGTAAATCAAAACCACAATGATATATCATCTCTCACCTGTTAGAATAGCTAAAATTAAAAAAAAAAAACAAGTGCTGGGAAGGATGTGGAGGAAAAGAAATTCTTGCTCACTGTTAGTAGGAATGTGACTTGGGGCAGCCATGTAGAAAATAGTATGGAGGTTCCTCAGAAAATTAAAAATATGATTATCATATGATCTAGTAATTCCACTCCTGAGTATTTACCTAAAGAAAATGAAAACATTAATTCAAAAAGATATATACACCTTTATGTTTATTGCAGCATTATTTATAATAACCAAAATATGGAAGCAAACCAACTGTTTACCCATAGATGAATGGATAAAGACGTGGTATAGATATAGATATATTCAATGAAGTATTACTGAGCCATAAAAAAGAATGAGATCTTGCCAGTTGCAACATCATAGATGGATATACAGGGTATAATGCTAAGTGAAACAAGTCATACAGAGAAAGACAAAATACCATATTATGTCACTCATATGTGAAATTTAAGAAACAAAACAAACAAGCAAAGAAATAGTGACAAAAAACAATCTTAAATACAGAGAACAAACATGGTTGTGAGAGGGAAGGTTGGTGGGAAGATGGGTGAGATACGTTAAGGGGATTAAAAGATACTTACCTTGATGAGCACTGAGTCACATATAGAATTGTTGAATCACTCTATTGCACACCTGAAACTAATATAATGCTGTATGGTAATTATACCTCAATAAAGAAAACTATTTAAAAAATCAAATTTACAGACCTTCTCCCACTGTATTAATTTAAAAATAATTAAAAAATAAACTCTATGTTTTAACAGTTTTAGATATGTAGAAAAATTGCAGATAGTAGAGAGAATTCCCATGTAGACTACATCTAGTTTTCCCTATTATTATTATTATTATCTAACATTAGCATTGTTTATTTGTCACAATGAACCAAAGAGACATTAAAATTGATGAAAGTCCATGTTTTCTTTTGATCTTAATTTTTACCTGGCACCCTTTCCCCCATAACTCTAATTTCTTAATTATGGAATATATATGTATATAACATAAAATTTGCCATTTTACCCATTTTTAGTGTTCGATTCAGTGGCATTAATTACATTCACAATGTTGTGTGACCATCACCACTACATATTTCTCAAATATTTCCATCCTCTCAAAATAGAAACTCTATAGAAACTCTGAGACTCATTGTTTTTTGATTTTTTATTATATTATGTTAGTCACCATACAGTACATCCCCGGTTTCTGATGTAAGGCTCAATGATTCATTAGTTGTGTATAACACCCAGTGCACCATGCAATACGTGCCCTCCTTACTACCCATCACCAGCCTATCCCATTCCCCCACCCCCCTCCCCTCTGTGGCCCTCAGTTTGTTTCTCATAGTCCATAGTCTCTCATGTTTCATTCCCCCTTCTGATTACCCCCCCTTTCTTTATCCCTTTCTTCCCCTACCGATCATCCTAGTTCTTATGTTCCATAGATGAGAGAAATCATATGATAGTTGTCTTTCTCTGCTTGACTTATTTCACTTAGCATTACTCCTCCAGTGCCGTCCATGTTGCAGCAAATGTTGAGAATTCATTCTTTTTGATAGCTGAGTAATATTCCATTGTATATATGGACCACAACTTCTTAATCCAGTCATCTGTTGAAGGGCATCTCGGCTCCTTCCACGATTTAGCTATTGTGGACAATGCTGCAAAGAACATTGGGGTGCATATGGCCCTTCTCTTCACTACATCTGTATCTTTGGGGTAAACACCCAGTAGTGCAATGGCTGGATCATAGGGTAGCTCAATTTTTAACTTTTTAAGGGACCTCCACACGGTTTTCCAGAGTGGCTGTACCAACTTGCATTCCCACCAACAATGTAGCAGGGATCCCCTTTCTCCACATCCTCTCCAACAATTGTTGTTTCTTGCCTTGTCTATTTTTGCCATTCTAACTGGCGTAAGGTGGTATCTCAGTGTGGTTTTGATTTGGATTTCCTTGATGGCTAATGATTTTGAACATTTTTTCATGTGCCTGTTAGCCATTTGTATGTCTTCATTGATAAAGTGTCTGTTCATATCTTCTGCCCATTCTTTGATTTGTTTATTTGTTTCTCGTGTATTGAGTTTGAGAAGTTCTTTGTAGATCTTGGATACCAGTCCTTTATCTGTAGTGTCATTTGCAAATATATTCTCCCATTCCGTGGAATGCCTCTTAGTTTTTCTGACTGTTTCCTTGGCTGTGCAGAAACTTTTAAACTTGATGAATCCCATAAATTCATTTTATCTTTTGTTTCTCTTGCCTTTGGGGATGTATCATGAAAAAGGTTGCTTTGGCCGATGTCGTAGAGGTTGCTGCCTATGTTCTCCTCTAGAATTTTGATGGATTCCTGTCTCACATCGAGGTCTTTCATCCATTTGGAGTTTATTTTTGTGTATGGTGTGAGAGAGTGGTCAAGTTTCATTCTTTTGCATGTAGCTGTCCAATTTTCCCAGCACCATTTATTGAAGAGACTGTCTTTTTCCCAACGGATGTGTTTTCCTGCTTTATCAAAGATTAGTTGCCCAAAGAGCCGAGGGTCCATTTCTGGGCTCTCTATTCTGTTCCATTGGTCTATGTGTCTGTTTTTGTGCCAGTACCATGCTGTCTTTGTGATCACAGCTTTGTAGTACAGCTCGAAATCCGGCATTGTGATGCCCCCAGCTTTGTTTTTCCTTTTCAACAGTTCCTTGGAGATTCGGGGCCTTTTCTGTTTCCATACAAATTTAAGGACTATTTGTTCCAGTTCTTTGAAAAATGTCCTCGGTATTTTGATCAGGATAGCATTGAAAGTGTAGATTGCTCTGGGTAGCATGGACATTTTAACTATGTTAATTCTTCCGATCCATGAGCATGGAATATCTTTCCATCTTTTTATGTCTTCCTCAATGTCTTTTAAGAGTGATTTATAGTTTCTAGAATATAGGTCCTTTCCGTCTCTGGTTAAGTTAATTCCAAGGTAAGTATGGTTTTTGGTGCTATTGTAAATGGGATGGATTCCCGAATTTCTCTTTCTTCGGTCTCGTTATTCGTGTATAGAAATGCAACTGATTTCTGAGCATTAATTTTGTATCCCGCCACGTTACTGAATTGCTCTATAACTTCTAATAGTTTGGGAGTGGCTTCTTTTGGGTTTTCCATATAAAGTATCATGTCATCTGTGAAGAGAGACATTTTGACTTCTTCTTTGCCGATTTGAATACCTTTGATCCCTTTTTGTCGTCTGATTGCTGTTGCAAGGACTTCTAGTACTATGTTGAATAATAGTGGCAAGAGTGGGCATCCTTGTCGTGTTCCTGATCTTAAGGGAAAGACTTCTAGCTTTTCCCAATTGAGAATAATATTTGCAGTAGGCTTTTCATAGATGGCTTTTATGAGATTGAGAAATGTACCCTCTATTCCTACACTCTGAAGGGTTTTAATCAGGAAAGGATGCTGTATTTTGTCAAATGCTTTTTCGGCATCGATTGAGAGGATCATATGGTTCCTGAGTCTTTTCTTGTTGATATGATGTATCACGCTGATTGATTTGCGAATATTGAACCACGCTTGCATCCCAGGTATGAATCCCACTTGATCGTGATGGATAATCCTTTTAATGTACTGTTGGATTCTATTAGCAAGTATCTTGTTGAGGATTTTGGCATCCATATTCATTACGGAGATCGGTCTGTAATTCTCCTTTTTGAGGGGGTCTTTGCCTGGTTTGGGGATCAAGGTAATATTGGCCTCATAGAATGAGTTTGGTAGCTTTCCTTCTGTTTCTATTTTTTGAAATAGCTTTAGGAGAATAGGTATTATTTCTTCTTTGAATGTTTGGTAGAATTCCCCAGGAAAACCGTCTGGGCCTGGAGTTTTGTTGTTTGGAAGGTTGTTTATCACTGACTCAATCTCTTCATAATTAATTGGCCTGTTTAAGAAATCAATTTCTTCCAGTTTCAATATTGGTAGTTTATAGGTTTCCAGGAAGGATTCCATCTCTTCCAGATTGCTTAGTTTATGGCATATAGCTGTTGATAAAAATTTCTAATAATACTTCCAATTTCAATGGTGTTGGTCGTGAACTCTCCCTTTTCATTCATAATTTTAATAATCTGGGTCCTTTCTCTTTTCTTTTGGATAAGTGTTGCCAGTGGTCTGTCAATTTTATTGATTCTGTCAAAGAACAAGCTTCTAGTCCTGTTGATCTGTTCTACTGTACCTCTGGTTTCTGCTTGATTGATTTCAGCTCTAATTTTGGTCAACTGCTTCCTCGTGCGTGGATTAGGCCTGTCCCTCTGTTGCTGTTCCAGCATCTTGAGGTGAGAATATAAAAACTGCATTTTAGATTTTTCTATTCTTTTGAGTGAGGCTTGGATGGCTATGTATTTTCCCCTTAGGACTGCCTTTGCAGTATCCCATAGGGTTTGGACTGTTGTATTTTCATTCTCATTGGTCTCCATAAATTGTTTAATTTGATTTTTGATTTCCTGGTTTATTGAGTCATTCCTGAGCAGGATGGTTCTTAGTCTCCAAGTGTTTGAATTTCCTCCAAACTTTTCCATGTGGTTGAGTTCCAATTTCAGAGCGTTGTGGTCTGAAAATATGCAGGGGATAATTTCAATCTTTTGGTATCGGTTGAGACCTGTTTTGTGTCCCAGAACATGGTCTATTCTTGAGAATGTTCCATGGGCATTAGAATAGAATGAGTATTCTTTGGTTCTGGGGTGTAGTGTTCTATATATATCTAGAGGTCCAACTTGTCGAGTATGGCATTCAAAGCCTTTGATTCTTTGCTTAGTTTTTGCCAGGGTGTTCTGTCTATTTCTGATAGTGGAGTGTTGAGGTCCCCTGCTATTAATGTATTTTTATTTATATGTTTCTTTATTCTGGATAAGAGTAGGCTTGTGTATCTTGCTGCTCCCCTGTTGGGGGCATATATATTTATAATTGTCATATCCACTTGTTGAATACTTCCTTTAAGAATAATATAGTGCCCTTCTGCGTCTCTAACTATAGTCTGTAGTTTAAAATCCAATTTATCTGATATGAGAATTGCTACCCCAGCTTTCTTTTGAGGTCCATTTGCATGAAAGATGGTACTCCATCCCGTTACTCTCAGTCTGAATGCATCTTTGGGTTCAAAATGAGTCTCTTGTAGATAGCAAATGGATGGGTCATTTCTTTTTATCCAATCTGCAACCCTGTGGCGCTTTATGGGAGCATTTAAGCCATTCACATTAAGACTGATTACTGAGAGATATGATTTTAATGATGCCATGTTGCCAGTAAAGTCTTTGTTTGTATTGGCTGTGACTTTCTGTTCTGTATCCCTCTTGGGGCCTTTTTACTTTTATAGAACCCCCCGTAATATCTCCTGTAGGGCTGGTTTTGTGGTTACGAAATTGGTTAGTGACTGGCGATTCTGAAATGTCTTTATTTCTCCATCAATTCTGAATGACAGCCTTGCTGGATAAGGGATCCTTGGCTGCATGTTTTTCTCTGAAAGAGCTTAAAATATGCTCCCCCAACCCTTTCTCTCATTCCAGGTCTGTGTAGACAGGTCTGATGTAATTCTGATGCCTTTGCCTTGGTACGTGAGAAATTTCTTTGCCCTGGCCGCTTTCAATACTGTATCCTTGGATCTAATATTTGCGAAATGCACTATGACATGACGTGGCATAGGTTTGTCGTGGTTGAGTTTGGGAGGGGTCCTCTCTGCCTCTTGGACACGAATGTTTGTTTCCCTCGCTAGATTAGGGAAGTTTTCCGCTACAATTTGTTCAAATATCTCTTCTAGACCTGTGTTTTTCTCCACCCCCTCGGGGATGCTGATGATTCTAGCATGGGATCGTTTCCTTGAGTCAGTAATCTCCCGTAACCTACATTCATGGCCATGGATTTTTTTAAGACCATCTTCTATTTTCATTTTTTCCTCTATTAACCCATCCTCCAATTCACTAATATGTTCCTCTACTTCGGTGACCCTGGCCGTCAGAGCCTCTAGTTTTGCCTGCATTTGGCTCATAGAATTTTTAATTTCTGTCAGATTCACTCTCATTTCTGTCCTTAGGGATTCTATATTCTCAGTAACCTTTTCGTTAATACTTTTTTCAATTCTACTCATCATTTTGACCATCATTACTCTGAATTCCATTTCTGATACTTTGGTTACATCCATATCCATTATTTCTGTGGCAGAGGCCACAGACTCACTGTCTTTTCTTTGCTGGGGGGGGGGGCTTCTCCTTCTTGTCATTCTGATGAGGAGAGGCTGCGGGTTGTCCAGAGCCCAAATTATTGACTGGGTCCCAGGCCGTGCCCCTTGTTTTATAGGGATCTTAGGGATGTGGGCTTCTTCTTTAAAGATTTTATTTATTTATTTATGTGGCAGCCAACCAGCGAGAGATGGAACAGAAGCAGGGGAGTGGGAGAGGAGGAAGCAGGCTCCCAGCGGAGGAGCCCAATGAGGGACTCCTTTCCAGAACGCCGGGATCACGCCCTAAGCCGGAGACAGGCGCTCAATGACTGCGCCACCCAGGTGCCCGGGTTGTGGGCTTCTTGATTTTTCAGCCAGCCTTCTGGGGGAGGGGCCTGCCACGTGGATACTCAGGCAACCCTGTTTGGGTAGAGTCTCCGCATCCCCTGCAAGGGGGGATGAGGATGGGCACTCTCTGAGCCGGTATTTCTAGGCTTTTGTTCCCTGGCGGCTTTCCCTGGCGGTTTGCTGTGCCTCTTCTGAGAGTCAGAGCAGCAGCGGCCGAATTTCAGCCTCTGTCACAGAACAGAGGGATTGCGGCCCATTCTCTACTAATGTTCTGGCCACTTTAACTCTGTTACTGTTGGTGCTGCTCAACCCTGCAGCGTCCCACGATGTGCGCCCCACACCTGGCCTCCCAGCCCTCACTTCCAGGGCCGGCGGGTCTCTGTCCTTTGTGTTTCTAACTCCGCCAGCCGCCCCGTGCGCGCTCCGGAAGCTCCCGGTCTCAGTCTGGATCCAGTGAGCACACCGGCATTCCGGTGTTCTGCGAGATGCCTGGTGGTGCGTGTAACCGGCTCGCTCACGGTCTCAGTCTGCCGTTTTGCGGGTGCCGACCGCAAGCCCCACCCGCTCTCCTGTGCAAGTGGCTACCACTTCCCGGCGCCGGAACGTGGCGGCTCCCTCCCCCTTCCATTTATCTTCTGATATCTGTGCACGGTTTCATGGCTCGCCTCTTCGTACCTCAATACTCAGCGCTGGAGATGTTCATTTGTAGAGATCCAGATGCATCTTCCTTCGTCTCAGGCTGGTTCCGTGGTTGTTTAGGCTGGTCTGGTACCTATCCAGCTCGACTCAGGGGACCGGCTGAAAAAGGTGTCTCCTACTCCTCCACCATCTTAACCGCAGAAACTCTGAGACTCTTAATCATTAATTGATAGCTTCCCATTAATTGATAACTTCCCATTCTTCCCTCTTTTTAGCCACTAGTAACTACCAATCTACTTCTTGTTTCTATAAATATTCTGATTTTTAATATTTCGTGTAAGTGGAATCATAAAATATCTGTCCTTTTGGTGTCTGGTTTATTTCACTTAGCATGTTTTCAAGGTTCACCCATGTTGCATGTACCAGAACATCATTCCTTTTGATGGATGAATAATATTCCAGTGTATAATATATATTTGACTTTGTTTCTTCAGTCATCTGTTGATAAATTTTTGGGTTTTTTTCTAACTTGCGGGTATTGTAAATAATGCTGCAATGAATACTGGTATTCATGTATGTCTTTGAGTTCTTGTCTGAGATTCTTTTGGGCACATACCAAAAAATTGAATTGATGGATCATATGGTAATTCTATGCTTAGGTTTTTGAAGAACTGCCAAATTGTTTTTCCCAGCAGCTGCACTATGTTCTAGTCTCACCAGAAATGTACAAGAATTCCAATTTCTCTATATCCTCACCAACATTTGTTATTTTTTGATTTTTTAAAATTATAGCCATGCTAGTGGCTATGAAAGGGTACATCATTGTGGTTTTGATCTGAAGTGCCCAAATCACTAATGATTTTGACTATTTTTCCTATAATTATTCATCATTCCTATATCTTCTTAAGGAAAAATCTATTCAAATTATTTGTCAATTTTTAAATTGGGTTGTCTTTCTGTTGAGGAGTTGTTAAGAGTTTCTTAGATATTATGGATATTGAATTTGCATCAGATACATAATTTGCAAATATCTCTTCCAATTCTTTAGATTGTCTTTTCGCTTTCTTGACAATGACCTTTGAGGCACACAAATTTTTAAAATTTTTCTGGAGCCCATTTATCTGTTTTTATTTTTACTTGTTTAATAATTTTGGTCTCATGTCTAAAAATACATCGTTAAATCTGAGGTTATGAAGATTTAACCCTATGTTTTCTTGTAAGTTTTATGGGTTTTAAGTCTTATATTTAGTAGCCTGATAAATTTTGAGTTAATTTTTGTATATGGTATGAGGCAGCAGTTCAACTTCATTCTTTTCCACGTGGATGTCCAGTTCTTTCAGCACTGACTGTTGCAGACTATTCTTTACCCACTGAATGGATTTGGCATACTTGTCAAAAATCAACTGGCCATTGATTTATGAGTTTATTTTTGGGCTTTCAATTCTATTCCATTGACCTATATGGATATACTTATGCAGGTACTACACTGTCTTGATTACGGTAGTTTTGTAGTGAGTCCTCCAAATTTATTGTTTTTTGAGATTTTTTTTGCTATTCAGGGTCCTTGCAATTCCATATGAATTTGAGGATAAGCTTTTAGTTCTGCAGAAACTAGGCTGTTGGATTATTTTATATATTGAGAAATGATCACCACAATAAATCTAGTTAATATCTGTTACCATACAGAGTTATAAATTTGTTGTGATACTTTTAATACCTACTCTTAGCAACTTGCAAGTATGTAGTACAGTAGTATTACCTATAGCAGCAATTTATTTTTGTAGATTTGAAATAGGATAGACCAATTGGATGGATGGATGGATGGATGGATGCATGGTAGGTAGATAGATCACAGATCAGTGAAGGGATAAATGAATTGATAAATAGCTAAAAACTGGTTTATACAAGTTATTAAATAATAAATGGCATGTATTTTTCTGGAACTTAAGGGAAGAGCAGCACTGTCCACAATAGCTAAATCATGGAAGGAGCTGAGGTACCCTTCAACAGATGACTGGATTAAGAAGATGTGGTCCATATATACAATGGAATATTACTCAGCCATCAGAAAGACCGATTTCTCAACATTTGCTGCAACATGGATGGCACTGGAGGAGATAATGCTAAGTGAAATAAGTCAAGCAGAGAAAGACAATTATCATATGGTTTTGCTCATTTATGGAACATAAGAAGTAGGAACATTGGTAGGAGAAGAAAGGGAAGAAGAAAGGGGGGGAAACAGAAGGGGGAATGAACCACGAGAGACTATGGACTCTGGGAAACAAACTGAGGGCTTCAGAGGGGATGCGGGGTGGGGGAATGGGATAGACCAGTGATGAGTAGTAAGGAGGGCACGTACAAATGGCTAACAGACACATGAAAAAATGTTCAAAATCACTAACCATCAGGGAAATTCAAATCAAAACCACACTGAGATACCACCTTACACCAGTTAGAATGGCAAAAATTGACAAAGTATGAAATAAGAATTGTTGGAGAGGATGTGGAGAAAGGGGATCCCTCCTACATTGTTGGTAGGAATGCAAGTTGGTACAGCCACTTTGGAAAACAGTGTGGAGGTCCCTGAAAAGGTTAAAAATTGAGCTACCCTCTGATCCAGCCATTGCACTACTGGGTATTTACCCCAAAGATACAGACGTAGTGAAGAGAAGGGCCATATGCACCCCAATGTTCATAGCAGCAATGTCCACAATAGCTAAATCCTGGAAGGAGCCAAGATGCCCTTCAACAGATGACTGGATTAAGAAGATGTAGTCCATATATACAATGGAATATTACTCAGCCATCAAAAAGAATGATTTCTCAAATTTGCTGCAACATGGACGCCACTGGAGGAATAATGCTAAGTGAAATAAGTCAAGCAGAGAAAGACAATTATCATATGGTTTCTCTCATCTATGGAACATAAGAACTAGGAAGATTGGTAGCAGAAGAAAGGGATAAAGAAGGGGGTTAATCAGATGGGGGAATGAAGCATGAGAGACTATGGACTCTGAGAAACAAACTGAGGACTTCAGAGGGGAGGGGGTGGGGGAATGGGATAGGCTGTTGATGGGTGGTGGGGAGGGCACGTATTGCATGGTGCACTGGGTGTTATACGCAACTAATGAATCATCGAAGTTTACATCAAAAACCAGGGATGTACTGTATGGTGAGTCACATAATATAATAAAAAAATATTATTATAAAAAAATAAAAATAAAGACACTGAGTGTGACCCAGCAGTAGGTGATTGTGTCCCTTGAAAGAAAAACCAAATCAAACAGCGCTTATCACATAGACCACTCACAACCAATTTTTTCTACTGGTGGAATGAGAATAAAAGAAACACCTGTCTTAGAAATACAGGAGACATAATCCTTACGGCAATGCAGAAAGCAACTGGTCGCACGAAAACATTCAGAATCATCTATGAATTGTGAACTATTTTTAATTGGCAAAAATCAGAAAATACTGCACCATGTTTTAACAACAGAAAGTGTACACATAAACTCTAACAAATTTATAAAGGAAAATGTGGGGGGAGGGTTACCTGTATATTAAAAGGTTTTGACATCTACATAAGACATGTAAAATTAACATCCCAAGAACACTTGAGGTCCTTGCAAATTCCAAGTGACTTTCCAGAGAAGACCAGTGAATGCAAAATACACCTGTGTTTCTTCAGAATTAGTTTGAAATTTCCATCATTTATCATGCTCTTGGATTCTTTAAAAAAAAAAAAAGGCAAAAGAAGAAAAGCACAATCATCAAGCTTAGCCATAAAACATTCTGGAATGCTTCCATAGGGAAAAGACAGTGGTTTTTCTGTAAGCACTATTTGCCAGTATTGTAACTGATAGCCCAGTATCTCAGAAGATAGAATGGAAATATTCAAATAAATAATAAAAAAATTCTGAAGGACAAAAAAAAAAAAAAGAATTTTCTCCGCTTCTATTTTCTAGAGTGCTCCAAAACAAAAAGAGGAATAACAGCAAAAACAACAACTACGGGAAACACAATTTTCAATGAGTCTAAAAGCTGTTAACCATTTCAAAATACAGCAAGTATTAAACCTAGCAGTTAGGAGACAGGACAAACCTAAGTCCCTGGGTTGGGTGGGGAATGGGGAAAAGCTGATGCAATTTGCCATAGAATTTCAGGAAAGGTCATGCTTTAGAGCCCTAGGATTCTCTGAATATGAATGATTCTACAAGGGCAGAAAATAAAGACAGTCTTTGAAAATCTGAAAAAAAGATAAATTAGATTCTACTCCCATATGTAGTTCCTTTCTTTTGTCTCTCACTCCCAAATAACTACACTCTCTATCCCTACCCCCATGAAAGATATAATACATTCTATGGCATGGGCAAGGTAACATATGGAAAATATTAAATAAAAATCTGCATGTTGAAAGATGGAACTCTCATTCCTCCCACACCCAGCAATAAAATATCATAAGCCAGGTTAATATAGGTAGGATACTGGGAAATTGTTTTCTGAAGAAACTGAACCACTCCTGAGAAAACCTGCAGGCAATGACATTACATGACCCCCCAAGGTGCCAGATGACCAAATGATAATCACAGCAAAAGCATGATGTGGTGAGGTACAAAAACTTATTAGGATGCATTTTTGAATACAAATGACAATCCCAAATCACCAGACATTGCCAGAAAGCTTCTAAAATTAAAAACAAAACAAAACAAAACAAAAAAGGAAGAAAAAACGTTTAGAGGGGTTGGGGCACTTGGGTGTCTCAGTCGGTTAAGCATCCAACTCTTGATTTTGTCTTAGGCCATGATCTCAGGGTTGTGAGATCAAGCCCATGATGGGCTCTGCACTGGGCATGGATCCTCCTTAAGATTCTCTCTCCTTTTCCCTCTTACCCTGCCCCCTTCTCTAATTAAAAAAAAAATGCTTAGAGGGGGTGAAATAGGAGATCCCCTGTTGCATCCCACCATGGAAATAACAATTTGACAGCCATCCACAAACTTTGTGCCTTTATGGGAGCTCTGGAATCTAGGTAGGAGACTGTAAAACCCGAGGGAGCCCAAGACCAAGAGGGTCATTTTGAAAAATCAGGCTCCATTCCCCTGTGGATTTAGTTACAACCCCATTTGGGCCTGGTATTGCTACTGGTACTATCTAAAAATTAACCTAGCTACCTGTGCTTCCTGTGACAGGACCCCTAAACTCAGTCCTGGCTATGGACCCTGAAGTGGCCCATAACATGGCTTTAGGCTCTCTCAGCCACAGTCTTGGAGTAGTTGTGCTTCTCAAGGACTAGAAGGGAGACACACACATTCATATTTTCAGAGGCAGGTCTGCAAACCTCAGTCCTGGCTATAGACCCTGAAAAAGCCCTTGGTTCCAACTTTACCTAAGTGCAATTTGGGGCCAATCCTGAATACCCAGGGACCTGCTGAATGACTTTTCAGGAACCCTTCCAGGGACTTGATAGGAGCCACACCTGGAAACAGACCCATATTCTGCTAACCAAACTGTGGAACCTGATGTGGATTCTGAGCCAGTGTCAGTCCTCCTGGCCAAGATCCAGAGGAAGTCCCATTCTCCCAGGGACAAGACCAGAGCCATACCTACTGAGTCCCTGATAATGGAAACAACTGTGGACCCCACTGCAGACCCAGCAGCAAACACATGGCCTGGTTGCAAGCTCACTTGACTACATTGTTGGGGGAAATTCCATTAGTTCAGGGACCTGACAAGAGAAGGTTTTACCTGCCAAAACCAGTCAGTAAAGACTGGAAAAGATAATAAAGTGATATATGACAAATCCATGGCTAACATCATACCCAATGTTGGAAAGTTCAAATAGCTGTTATCTTATCAGACACCATGGAGGTCAAAAGGCAATGAGAAAACATTTAATGTGCTGAAAGAAAAAAAAACTATCAATCAAAAATTCTATATCCAGCAAAATTGTCTTTCAAAAATGAGAGGGGAATTAAGACATTTCAAGTAAACAATTAGTGAAGGAATTTATTACCATTAGGTCTTCCCTACAAGAAATGTTAAAGGTTTTTCCTAGGTTGAATGAAAGAAAACTAGGCAGTAACTCAAATCTTTATAAAGAAATGAAGATTTCCAAAAAAAAAAAAAGGTAAATGAGCAAATACAAAAATCAGTATTACAGTATTTTTTCTAACGTTATTTTTATTACATGATTTAAAAGACAAAAGTATAAGAAATTATAACATGTTAATAGGAATTCACTTTATGAAGATGTAACTTGTGACAATAATAACATGAGAAAAAGCAGAGTGTATAGCAATAGAATTTTTCTATGCTCAGCAGTTAAGTTGGTATCAATTCAAATTAGATTGTTATATATTTAGGATGTTAAATGCAAACCCAATGGTGACAACAACAAAAATCTAGAATATACACAAAAGGAAATTAGCAGGAAACCAAAAGTGTTCACTAAAATAAATTCACTGAATGAATAAGAATGTCAGTTAAGCATCCTACTCTTTAATTCAGCTTGGGTCATGATCTCAGGGTTGTGAGATGCAGCTTTGCCTTGGGGCTCCACACTCAGGGTGGAGTCTGCTTAACATTCTCTCTCTCCCTCTCCCTTCCCCCCGACTCTCTCTCTCAAATAAATAAATAAATCTTAAAAAAAAACTTATATAAAAAAGAATGTAGTAGTGGAGGAAAAGGTGGACCAAAAAATCTGTAAGGTGTATAGAAAAAAAAAGGGCAAAAGTAAGTCCTTCCTTATCAATAACTACATTCGGTGTAATTGGATTAAATTATCCAATCAAAAGGCAGAGATTGGCAGAATGGATTTAAAAACACCAAGACCCACTATAAGCTATCTACAAGAGACTCACTTTAGATCTAATGATGCAAATAGGTTGCAAGTGAAAGAATGGAAAAAGATATTTCATGGACATAATAACTAAAAGAGAGTTGTATAATTTTTATGGAACCAGAAAAGACCCTGAGTAGCCAGAGGAATGTTGAAAAAGAAAAGCAGAGGTGGTGGCATCACAATTCTGGATTTCAAGATCTATTACAAAGCTGTAATCATCAAGACGGTATGGTACTGGCACAAAAACAGACACATAGATCAATGGAACAGAATAGAGAGCCTAGAAATGGACCCTCAACTCTATAGTCAGCTAATCTTCGACAAAGCAGGACAGAATATCCAGTGGAAAAAAAGACAATCTCTTCAACAAATGGTATTAGGAAAATTGGACAACCACATGCAGAAGAATGAAACTGGACCATTTCCTTACACCACACACAAAAATGGACTCAAAATGGATGAAAAACCTAAATGTGAGATAGGAATCCATCAAAATCCTTGAGGAGAACACAGACAGTAACCTCTTTGACCTCAGCTGCAGCAACTTCTTCCCAGACACATCACCAAAGGCAAGGGAAACAAAGCACAATGAACTATTGGGACTTCATCAAGATAAAAAAGCTTTTGTACAGCAAAGGAAGCAGTCAACAAAACCAAAAGACAACCGACAGAATGGGAGAACGTATTTGCAAATGACATATCAGATAAAGGGCTAGTACCCAAGATCTATAAAGAACTTCTCAAATTCAACACCCAAAGAACAAATAATCCAGTCAAGAAATGGGCAGAAGACATGAAAAGACACTTCTCCAAAGAAGACATACAAATGGCCAACAGACACATGAAAAAGTACTTACTCAACATCACTCAGCATCAGGGAAATACAAATCAAAACCACAATGAGATACCACCTCACACCAGTCAGAATGGCTAAAATTAACAAGTCAGGAAATGACAGATGTTGGTAAGGATGCAGAGAAAGGGGAACCCTCCTACATTGTTGGTGGTAATGTAAGCTGGTGCAGCCACTCTGGAAAATCGTATGGAGATTCCTCAAAAAGTTGAAAATAGAGCTACCTTATGACCCAGGAATTGCACTACTGGGCATTTACCCCAAAGATACAATGTAGTCATATGAAGGGGCACGTGCACACCAATGTTTGTAGTGGCAATGTTCACAATAGCCAAATTATGGAAAGAGCCTACATGTTCATCAACAGATGAATGGATACAGAAGATGTAGTAAATACACACACACACACACACACACACACACACACACACACACACACACACAGAATGGAATATTACTCAGCCATCAAAAAATGAAATCTTGCCATTTGCAACCACATGGATGGAACTAGAGGGCATTATGTTAAGTGAAATAAGTCAGTCAGAGAAAGACAATTATCATATGATCTTACTGATATGTGGAATTTGAGAAACAAGGCAGAGGATCATAGAGAAAGAGAGGAAAAAATGAAACAAGGTGAAACCAGAGAGGGAGACAAACCATAAGAGACTCTTAATCTCAGGAAACAAACTGAGGGTTTCTGGAGTGGAGGGGAGGTGGGAGGAATGGGGTGGCTGGGTAATAGATGTTGAGGAGGGTATGTGCTATGGTCAGTGTTGTGAAATGTGTAAGACTGACGAATCACAGACCTGTACCCCTGAAACAAATAATACATTATATGTTAATTGAAAAGATTGCCCTACTAGATATTTATCCAAAGAAACAAGCATATTAATTCAAAGGGATACATGTACCCCTATGTTGATCACAGCATTATTTACAATATTCAAGATATGGAAGCACCCCAAGTGTCTTTTGATTGATTAAATTGATGAATGGATAGAAAAGAGGTTATAATATTATATATCATATATATTACATTATATTATATAAAATATATAAACATATAAAATGTAATATTATTCAGCCATAAAAAAGGATGAAATCTTGCCATTTGCAGCAACATGGATGAAGCTAGAGAGTATAATGCTAAGTGAAATAAGTCTATCAGAAAAAGACAGATACTATATGATTTCATTCATATGTGGAATTTAAGAAACAAAACAAATGAACAAAGGGAAAAAAAGAGAGAGAGAAAAAAACAAAGAAACAGCCTCCTAACTATGGAGAACAAACTGATGTTTACCAGAGGGAAGGGGGGTGAGGATGTGGGTAAAATAGGTGGTGGGGATTAAGTAGTGCACTAGTAGTGATGAGCACTGGGTGATGTATGGAATTGTTGAATTACTATATCGTATACCGATATCGTATACCATATACCGATATTACTATATCAAAACTAATATTACACTGTATGTTAACTAACTGGAATTAAAATTTTAAAAAAGAAATTAAAAAAATGATGACCTCCACATTTTAATGTTTTTCATAATCTTAATTGTAGAGAAATCTTAAAATTAAAATATTTTTGTGAACAAATATTGAAAATACAATCCTTCAATTGTACTTTAACTTCATTTTCTTTTTTTTGATAGTGCAATTTTTTTATTTTTATTTTTTATTTTTTAATAATAATATTTTTATTATATTATGTTAGTCACCATACAGTACATCCCTGGTTTTTGATGTAAACTTCGATGATTCATTAGTTGCGTATAACACCCAGTGCACCATGCAATACGTGCCCTCCCCAACACCCATCAACAGCCTATCCCATTCCCCCACCCCCCTCCCCTCTGAAGTCCTCAGTTTGTTTCTCAGAGTCCATAGTCTCTCATGCTTCATTCCCCCATCTGATTACCCCCCCTTCTTTATCCCTTTCTTCTGCTACCAATCTTCCTAGTTCTTATGTTCCATAGATGGGAGAAACCATATGATAATTGTCTTTCTCTGCTTGACTTATTTCACTTAGCATTATTCCTCCAGTGGCGTCCATGTTGCAGCAAATTTGAGAAATCATTCTTTTTGATGGCTGAGTAATATTCCATTGTATATATGGACTACATCTTCTTAATCCAGTCATCTGTTGAAGGGCATCTTGGCTCCTTCCATGATTTAGCTATTGTGGACATTGCTGCTATGAACATTGGGGTGCACATGGCCCTTCTCTTCACTACGTCTGTATCTTTGGGGTAAATACCCAGTAGTGCAATGGCTGGATCAGAGGGTAGCTCAATTTTTAACCTTTTCATGGACCTCCACACTGTTTTCCAAAGTGGCTGTACCAACTTGCATTCCTACCAACAATGTAGGAGGGATCCCCTTTCTCCACATCCTCTCCAACAATTCTTGTTTCATACTTTGTCAATTTTTGCCATTCTAACTGGTGTAAGGTGGTATCTCAGTGTGGTTTTGATTTGAATTTCCCTGATGGTTAGTGATTTTGAACATTTTTTCATGTGTCTGTTAGCCATTTGTACGTCATCATTGGAAAAGTGTCTGTTCATATCTTCTGCCCATTTTATGATTTGTTTATTTGTTTCTCGTGTATTGAGTTTGAGAAGTTCTTTGTAGGTCTTGTATACTAGTCTTTTATCCATAGCATCATTTGCAAATATATTCTCCCAATCCATGGGCTGCCTCTTAGTTTTTTTGATTGTTTCCTTAGCTGTGCAGAACTTTTTAATGTTGATGAAGTCCCACAAGTTCATTTTATCTTTTGTTTCTCTTGCTTTTGGAGATGTGTCATGAAAAAGGTTTCTGTGGCCGATGTTGTAGAGGTTGCTGCCTATGCTTTCCTCTAGGATTTTGATGGATTCCTGTCTCACATTGAGGTCTTTCATCCATTAGGAGTTTATCTTTGTGTATGGTGTGAAAGAGTGGTCAAGTTTCATTCTTTTGCATGTAGCTCTCCAATTTTCCCAGCACCATTTATTGAAGAGACTGTCTTTTTCCCCTGGATGTTTTTTCCTGCTTTATCAAAGTCTAGTTGCACAAAGAGCTGAGGGTCCATTTCTGGGTTCTCTATTCTGTTCCATTGGTCTATGTGTCTGTTTTTGTGCCGGTACCATTCTGTCTTTATGATCACAGCTTTGTAGTACAACTTGAAATCCAGCATTGTAATGCCCGAGCTTTGTTTTCCTTTTTCAACAATTCCTTGGTGATTCAGGGTCTTTTTTGGTTCCACACAAATTTAAGGGCTGTTTGTTCCAGTTCTTTGAAAAATGTCATTGATATTTTGATCTGGGTGGCATTGAAAGTGTAGATTGCTCTGGATCGCATGGACATTTTAACTATGTTTATTCTTCTGATCCATGAGCATGGAATATTTTTCCATCTTTTTGTGTCTTCTTCAATGTATTTCAAGAGTGATTTGTAGTTTCTAGAATATAGATCCTTTACATCTCCGGTTAAGTTAATTCTAAGGTAACGTATGATTTTTGGTGCTATTGTAAATGGGATGGATTCCCTAATTGCTCTTTCTTCAGTCTCATTGTTCATGTATAGAAATGCAACTGATTTCTGAGCATTGATTTTGTATTCCACCACATTACTGAATTGCTCTATAACTTCTGGTAGTTTGGGAGTGGATTCTTTTGGGTTTTTCATATACAGTATCATGTCATCTGTGAACAGAGACAGTTTGACTTCTTCTTTGTCCATTTGGATACATTTTATCCTTTTTTGTTGTCTGATTGCTGTTGCAAGGACTTCTAGTACTATGTTGAATAATAGTGGCAAGAGTGTGCATCCTTGTCGTGTTCCTGATCTTAAGGGAAAGGCTTCCAGCTTCTCCCCGTTGAGAATGATATTTGCTGTAGGCTTTTCATAGGTGGTTTTTATGAGATTGAGGAATATACCTTCTATCCCTACACTCTGAAGGGTTTTAATCAGGAAAGGATGCTTTATTTTGTCAAATGCTTATTCTGCATCTATTGAGAGGATCATATGATTTTTGGCTTTTTTCTTGTTGATAAAATCTATGACACTGATAGATTTGCGAATGTTGAACCACCCTTGCATCCCAGGGATGAATCCCACTTGGTCATGATAGATAATCCTTTTAATGTGCTGTTGGATTCTATTAACAAGGACCTTGTTGAGAATTTTTGTGTTCATATTTATTAGGGAAATCAGTCGGTAATTCTCCTTTTTGATGGGTTCTTTGCCTGGTTTGGGGATCAAGGTAATATTGGCCTCATAGAATGAGTTTGGTAGCTTTCCTTCTGTTTCTATTTTTTGAAATAGCTTTAGGACAATAGGTATTATTTCTTCTTTGAATGTTTGGTAGAATTCCCCTCAGAATCATCAGGCCCTGGTGTTTTGTTTTTTGGAAGGTTTTTAATCACTGTTTCAATCTCTTCATAATTAATTGGCCTGTTTAAAAAATCAATTTCTTCCTGTTTCAGTCTTGGTAGTTTATAGGTTTCCAGGAAGGCCTCCATCTCTCCCAGGTTGCTTAATTTATTGGCATAAAGCTGTGGGTAAAAGTTTATAATAATCCTTCCAATTTCATTGGTGTTTGTTGTGACCTCTCCCTTTTCATTCATAATTTTATTAAGTTGGGTCCTTTTTCTATTCTTTTGGATATGTCTTGCCAGTGGTTTGTCAATTTTATTTATTCTTTAAAATAACCATCTTCTAGCTCTGTTGATCTGCTCTACTGTGCTCCTGGTTTTTAATTCATTGATCTCTCCTCTAATCTTGATCAACTGCTTTCTCTTGCTTGGATTAGGCCTGTTCCTCTGTTGCTGTTCCAGCATCTTGAGGTGAGAATATAAAAACTGCATTTTAGATTTTTCTATTCTTTTGAGTGAGGCTTGGATGGCTATGTATTTTCCCCTTAGGACTGCCTTTGCAGTGTCCCATAGGTTTTGGACTGTTGTGTTTTCATTCTCGTTGGTATCCATAAATTGTTTAAATTGATTTTTTATTTCCTGGTTTATCGAATCATTCCGGAGCAGGATGGTTCTTAGTCTCCAAGCGTTTGAGTTTCTTCCAAATTTTTCCTTGTGGTTGAGTTCCAATTTCAAAGCACTGTGGTCTTAGAATATGCAGGGAATAATTTCAGTCTTTTGGTATAGGTTGAGACCTGTTTTGTGACCCAGAGCATGGTCTATTTTTGAGAATGTTCCATGGGCATTAGAATAGAATGAGTATTCTTTGGTTCTGGGGTGTAGTGTTCTATATATATCTATGAGGTCCAACTGGTTGAGTATGGCATTCAAAGCTCTTGTTTCTTTGCTGATTTTCTGCTTAGGTGATCTATCTATGGCTGATAATGGAGTGTTGAGGTCCCATACTCTTAATGTATTATTATCTATATGTCTCTTTATTCAGGTTAAGAGTTGGCTTCTGTATCTTGCTGCTCCCCTGTTGGGGGCATATATATTTATAATTGTCATATCCACTTTTTGGATACATCCTTTAAGTATAATATAGTGCCCTTCTGTGTCTCTAACTATAGTCTTTAGTTTAAAATCCAATCTGTCTGATATGAGAATTGCTACCCCAGCTTTCTTTTGAGGTCCATTGGCATGAAAGATGGTATTCCATACCTTTACTTTCAGTCTGGATGTATCTTTAGGTTCAGTATGAGTCTCTTGTAGACAGCAAATGGATGGGTCATGTCTTTTTATCCAATCTCCAACCCTGTGGCACTTTATGGGAGCATTTGGGCCATTTACATTGAGACTGATTATTGAGAGATATAATTTTAATGATGCCATGTTGCCTGTATAGTCTTTGTTTCTATAGATTGTGACTTTCTGTTCTGCATCACTCTTGGGGCCTTTTTACTTTTATAGAACCCTCCTTAATATCTCCTGTAGGGCTGGTTTCGTGGTTACGAAATTGGTCAATGACTGGTGATTCTGGAAGGTCTTTATCTCTCCATCAATTCTGAATGACAGCCTTGCTCAATAAAGGATCCTTGGCTGCATGTTTTTCGCTGAAAGAGCTTTAAAAATGCCCCCCAAACCCTTTCTCTCATTCCAGGTCTGTGTAGACAGGTCTGATGTAATTCTGATACCTCTGCTTTGGTACGTGAGAAATTTCTTTTCCCTGGCCGCTTTCAATACTGTATCTTTGGATCTAATATTTGCGAAATGCACTATGACATGACGTGGCATAGGTTTGTCGTGGTTGAGCTTGGGAGGGGTCTTCTCTGCCTCTTGGACATGAATGCCTATTTCCTTTGCTAGATTAGGGAAGTTTTCAGCTACAATTTGTTCAAATATCTCTTCTAGACCTCTGTTTTTCTCCACCCCCTTGGGGATGCTGATGATTCTGACATTGGAACGTTTCATTGAGTCAGCAATCTCTTGTAACCTACATTCTTGAGATTGGATATTTTTGAGCCAAGTTTCTATTTTAGCTTTCTCTTCTACTAACCCATCATCCAATTCGCCAATACGTTCTTCTGCCTCATTCACCCTGGCAATCAGAGCATCAAGTTTTGACTGCTTTTGATTCTTAGAATTTTTATTTTCTGCCAGATTTGCTGTCATTTCCTCCCTTAGGGATTCTATATTCTCATTAATATTTTCGTTAGTACTTTTTTCAAGTCTACACATCATCTTGACCATTGTTACTCTGAACTCCATTTCTGATAATTTGGTTATATCCATTTCCATTAGTTCTGTGGCAGAGGCCAGAGGCTCATTGTCTTTTCTTTGCTGGGGGGGGGGGTTCTCCTTCTAGTCATTCTGATGAGGAGAGGTTGCAGGGTTGTCCAGAGCCCAAATTATTGACCAGGATCCAGGCAGTGTGCACTTATTTTATAGGGACCTTAGGGATGTGGGCTTCTTGATTTTTCAGCCTGCTTTCTGGCGGAGGGGCCTGCCGTGCTGATACTCAGGCAACCCTGTTTGGGTGATGGGCACACTGTGAGCCTGTATTTCCAGGCTTTTGTTCTCTGGCGCCTTTCCCTGGAGGTTTGCTGTGCCTCTTCTGAGAGTCAGAGCAGCAGTAGCCAAATCTCAGCCTCTGTCTCAGAACAGAGGGATCGCAGACCGTTCTCCACTGGGCCCCTCTGGCCACTTTAACTCTGTTTCTGTTGGTGCTGCTAAACCCTACAGCATCCCGGGATGTGCGCCCCACAACGGGCGTCCCAGCCCTCACTTCCAGGCCTGGCGCGTCTCTGTCCTTTGTGTTTCTAACACCACCAACTGCCAGCCGCCCCTGCGCTCTCCGGACCTCCCTTTTAGTGTGGTTCGTGCACTCCGGAGCTACGGTTTTCGGACTGGTAGCAGGAGTTCCCCAGCTCACGGTCTCAATCTGCTCTCTCACGGGTGCCGGTCCACAAGTCCACCCGCTCCCCAGTGCAGGTGGCTACCGCTTCCCGGCACCCAAATATGGCAGCTCCCTCCCCCTTCTGTTTATCTTCTGGTATCTGTGTGCGGTTTCACAGCTCCCCGCTTTGTACCTCAATACTCATCACTGGAGATGTTCATTTGTAGAGATCCAGATGTATCTCCCTGCGTCTCAGGCTGATTCCACGGGTGTTCAGGATGGTCTGGTACCTATCCAGCTCGACTCAGGGGACCAGCTGAAAAAGGGGACCCCTACTCCTCTGCCATCTTAAGTCCTCTCTCTGAGAAAATTCTTTACTACACCAGAAGTTTCAAGTTCTCATTTAAAAGAGTTACATGTGTGAGTAACCATGATTATATTAAACACCCACATGATGTTTTGTCTATAGTTGTTTGTAACTGTAATTTATTACATATTAGTTACTAAACACAACAGTTGATTAGTTTGATTTAATAATATCATCACTCTATTGATCATTTTTATGTTAAAATGTTATTTCCTCCTTAAAAAATTTTTTTTGCCATAACAAACTTGTTAATATTTGGGAAAAAATTTCACAAACATTACTTGAAAATGATTCTTAGTTAATAGGCATTAACTTTGAATATTTCTTTGCATTTTCATTATCAGTGAAATTAATGACATTATCAATAATGTTCTTGAATAGGCATTCCTTTTAATATTTCTTTGAATTTTCCACAGCACCTAGCATAGAACTAAACACATGGTAGGCACTCATTAATTGAATATTTACTTAACAACTCATATGCCTCACTGAGATCAGTGCTGAAACTATAGCAATAGAATGAATTGTACAGATTTCAGCAAGACTCTGGGAGAGATGGACAGACAAGAGATGAAATGAGAAAAGTAGGCAGACACCAGATCTTGAAGGGGCCTTTATGCCATATTCAGGATATTGGTCTTTATTCTAAATGCTATGGGGTATCATAAACAGCTTTAACCAATGGATTGATGTGGTCATATTTGGGTATGAGAAATATCACTCTAGGGTGCCTGGGTGGCTCAGTTGGTTTAGCCTCTGTCTTCAGCTCAGGTCATGATCTCAGGGTCCTGGGATCAAGTCCCATGTGGGGCTCCCTGCTCAGTGGGGAGTCTGCTTCTCCCTCTACCCCTCTCCCTTGCTTATTCTCTCTCTCTCTCAAATGAATAAATAAAATCCTAAAAGAGAAATATCACTCTAGCAACAGTGCCAAGGGTAGTTTTGAATAGGACAAGACTTGAAAGTCACCATCGGATTTGGCATCTAGAAGGTCATTAGCTACTATGACAAAAAAAAAAAAGAGTTGTTTTAGTGTAATGATAGAATTGGAAGCCAATTTGAAGTTGTTTGTAAGGAAATGTGGAAAAAGCGAATAAACTATTCTTTCAAGTAGATTGGCTGTGAAACAGGATTAATAAGGAGTATTAACAGCCAAGGAAATTTTGTTTGTATATTTATTTGTTTGTTTTAAGATTATAAAGATTTGACTATGCCTAAATATTGTAGAGAATCCTTAGATAAAGTTGAAAACACAGAATATTTGATTCAGCTAGGTTCCTAAGGAAGCAGGAGGGGATGAAATCGAGATACATTCAAGTAAGTACTAGATAAATGTTCATTATTCAATGAAGGATCCAAAATTCTATTGAGAATGTCATTTTTAGAAATAATTTCAGACTTACACAAAAGTTGCAAAGAAGTAGAAAACTTTTTTTTCCCATATCAATCAAGAGCAAATTGATGTCATGCTACCCAAGAATACATTGACATTTATCTTCTATGAATGTTGACACTCTTATTTAACTACAGTATAACAATCAAAATTAATAAGTAAGCCTTAATAGGTTACAACTTTTCCATGTAGCCCACTTAAATTCCATCAAATGTTCCAATACTATCCTTCACAGATAAAGGTCCAAATGTGAGTAATTCATTGTATTAAGGGTGTAATTTTCTTTAGTCTTCTTCAATCTGGAACATTTCCTCAGTTTCTCCTTGACATTGTTAACCTTGAGAGTTTTGAAAATTACAGGCCAGTTATTTGGTAGAATATACCTCAGTTTGGGTTTGTCTCATGTTTCTTTGTGTTTAAGTTCAAGTTATACATTTTTGGCATGAATATTACAGAAAAGAAGTTGTATTTTCTTCAGTATATCTTATCATATTTTATAAGGTAGTAGAAGATTTCAATTTATCCCTTTACTGGTGATGTTAACTTTGATGATTTGATTAAAGTGGTGTCTGCTAGATTTTTGTTTTGGGTTACTTGTTCCTTTTGTATTCAACATGTATTTTTGAGGTAATCCTTTGACATTATGTGCATATCCCTCTTCTCATCAAACCTTCAGTCAGAAATTTTAGCATCCAGTAAAGTTTCTTCCCTGAATTATTATTTTGATGATTGTCAGACAGTGACTTTCTAATTCTATCCATCCTTCTATATTTATTAGTTAGCATTCTACTCTATAGTAGAACTTTTTCTTCCTTCCTTCCTTCCTTCCTTCTTTTGTCAATATAGATAATTGAATATTTTATTTATTTATTTATTTACTCTAATTGTGCCATCTATGACCAATATGAATCCCTGCAACATAGATTCTGCATACCTTGGAGATGCTTTCATCATTCTCAAACTTTCTCACTTTCTGGTGCAACAGGATGTTACAGCCCCACCTTGTACTTTTCCTTCCCCATCTACCCCTTCATTTTCCCAAAGAGCTCTGGTTCCTTTCATTGGAAAGTAACATCAGAGACCAAAATATGTGCCATTGATACACTTATTGCTCCCAAGACTGGAAAAATTATATAAAATATATATCATGCATATTTTTCTATATTTCTGTATCTTTTTATATATTTAAAACCATGGATTTTTCTCTAATATCTCCAATTGTAAAACCTAACCACAGTGTTGATTCCTAACCTTCCCTTTATTTTCTTTTATTTTTAACTTCCTACTCTGACAGTGAGAAATCTGGGTACTGCTATCCTCTATATATTTACATATTTTCCTAGTTTACTTGTATGAAGCAAATATCCTGATTCTGCTAAACTTCAGCCCTATTTCCTTGTTTTGAACCCAATACCCTCTGGAACAATACCACCTCAGTGAACATGACTTCTTCATGCAAACCCCAAATGCTTCTGGTCTGCATTTTTCAGGAAGAAATGAAAGAAGAAAATCAGTGTATAGAAGAAAGTCAGCGTATAGATGTTTTGGGTAATGAAGAATTAACTTATAGATCTAGAATATTTCTCTAAGATTTTAGAGAATGTAAAACAAGCAGTCACAAAGCAAGTCAAATGGACATGATCCCAGGAGTCCCACACTCCATACCCAAAATTATAAAAACAAAGCAGTGAAATCCTACATCATTTTGAACCTGTGCTCTATTCTAGGTACTTTTGTTTGGAACTAGTAATAAACAGGAAGATTTCAAATTAAGGCATTTGCTCTAGTTTTTAGAAGCCTATAGTCTCATAAGAAGCAAAGACAAAAACATTTATTTATTTATTTATCAATAGGCAACTATGTGACAGACAAGTTTCTAGATGCTGAGAAAATGGTATGTCAGGCAAACATAGATTTACTGCTGTCTGGGGGTTATATTCTAAGGGTGGGGGTAGACAGTAGCCAAAGTACTCATACCTTGTGATAAGTGCCATGAAGAAAATGTAATAAGGATATGCTAAGGACTAAGTAACTATTTAAGCTGGAGTGGTCAAGAGAGCTCTCCCAGATAATATTTAATCAAAGAACTCAATGACGAGAAGGATCAGGCCACGTAAAGATTAGAGAAAACATTCTTGGCATAGAGGACAGCTAACACAAAAAGGCCCCAAAATGTGAGTGACTTTGGTGGGTACATAATTAAAGAACAGAAAGGAGAATGTATGAATGGACTGTGGTAGATTCTGAAGAGGTAGACAAAGGTTGGATTGTGTAGGGCTTTGTAAGCCAGAGTATGAAGCTTGGATTTTATTCTAAACATAATGGAAAGTCACTAGAAGTCTTTAAGCATAATATGGTAAATGTATACAATTAAGAAAACTCATTAAATAATAAAACATCATGGTATATGTTGGGAAGAAAAACTCAGGTAAGAAAACCTAAGGCAAGATGGAGTGAAGTACCAGCCAATGAATTGGGGAGTCAGTAAAACTGCAGATGTTATAAATGAAGAGAGATGAGGGCCTGAATCGGGGCCGTGGAAAAGGAGATAACATTGGAAGTAGAGATGAATTTAAGAAACAGCATATAAAATTGTTGAGAGTTGCTAGTTTATTGGATGTGTAAGTGAGGGAGAGGCAAGGAGAGCACTCAAGAATGACTTGTGGTTTTTTAGGCTTGGGTGATATACAAAGAGAAAATAAAAAGTTAACTTTGCTTATGTGTGGTTGATGAGATTATGGAGATTTTTATTTTCTTCTTTATATGTTCCAGCATTGTGTGCACTTTTTACTGTGCTATGGTGAAACTTTCAGATCCCTCCTCTCTTTAAGCCTGTGACATTAGTCACCCAGTACATTGTAGTCAGCTTAAAGAAGTTGCTATCTCCAAGGTTACACTCTTTCCTTGGGGGCATCCCACAACCAATGACTAGTTGATGGAAGGGTCACAACAGCTGGACAACTTTGCCTCCATTTGAGATACCTTTAAGGCCATGCCAGTTCCACAGATCCCTATGAGGTCAAGGCTTCTACGTCAATTGCGTGACAGTTCAACTACTCCCTGTCTAACCTCCTTCCCTCACTAATGAACAAATGATATTTTTGAGAGCACTTCCTAATAATCATCTGCATGCAAATATATATCTCAGAGTCTGTTTCTGAGACTATGGTAAACTATGATTTTCCTTTTTTTATAATAATTTATTATGTTATGTTAGTCACTATACAGTATATCCTTAGTTTTTGATGTAATGTTCCATGATTCATTATTTGCGTATAACACCCAGTGCACCATGCAATATGTGCCCTCCTTAATACCCATCACTGGCCTATCCCAGTCCCCCACTCCCCTCCCCTCTGAAGCCCTCAGTTTGTTTCCCAGAGTCCATAGTCTGTCATGGTTCATTCCCCTTTCTGTTTACCCTCCCTTCATTCTTCCGTTCCCTTCTCCTACCGATCTTCCTGCTATTTCTTATGTTCCATAAATGAGTGAAACCATAGATAATTCTCTTTCTCTGCTTGACTTATTTCACTTAGCATAATCTCTTCCAGTCCTGTCTATGTTGCTGCAAATGTTGGGTAATCGTTCTTTCTGATGGCTGAGTAATATTCCATTGTATATATGGACCACATCTTCTTAATCCAGTCATCTGTTGAAGGGCATCTCGGCTCCTTCCACAATTTAGCTATTGTGGACAATGTTGCTATGAACATTGGTATCCAAGATCTACAAAGAACTTCTCAAACTCAATACACAAGAAACAAATAAACAAATCAAAAAATGGGCAGAAGATATGAACAGACACTTTTCCAATGAAGACATACAAATGGCTAACAGACACATGAAAAAATGTTCAAAATCATTAGCCATCAGGGAAATTCAAATCAAAACCACATTGAGATACCACCTTATGCCAGTTAGAATGACAAAAATTGACAAGGCAAGAAACAACTATGACTTTCCTAATCTGAAAAACAATTCAACAATGATTCTATTTTTGTTTTATAAAATAAAGATGCTTAACACTGGGGAAAAGATACTTTGACTTTTTTGGTCACTGTAAGTAATAGCTATCCCTTTTAAGTACCCCTTAAAAATGATGGACATTTCAAAGATATGTTCTATAAATAACAGAACATACTTAGAGCCATTTGTAAATGAAGTGGGGTTTTTGTACTGTTGTACATGTTTAAATGCCTATTGAAACCTTTGTATGAATTTGCATGTATAAAAGAGTAAGATTAGATTTCTTCAAATGGGCTAAAGATCATTCATTTTTATTTATTATATATTCTCTATGGTAATTAACAACCAGCAGGCATACGGTTCTTTTAAAATAATCATTATCCACGATATTATATAGTATCTCTATATCTATTCACAATTCATAAAGCCTATTATTCATTACCCTTAAGCACATTGGAGTAAAAGAGTTTGGAATAAACTTCCCTGTATTATAACAAAAGGCTCCTGAGGAAGCACATTGCACATTTCCACTAATAAGGATTTAATCAACCCTTAAACTTTTTTTCCTGCTTATTTATAACATCAAGCAACCTGGGAGAATGCCAAAAGGAATTGGAAATGTTGGTTGAATTTTCATCAGCTAGCCTGCCAGTTGGAAAGTTGATAGGTTACCTCAAGTGACATCTGTAAAGTGAAAGCAAAATTAATTAGAAATCTTCACTTCTGAAAGGTAGACAAACACATCTTTTCTTATCTTGTCTCTTTGACAACCATCTGCCTTCTGTATATGAACAGTGAATATAAGAGAATACTATTTGAAACTAAAATTATACACAGATACACATACACATCATGAAAAGACAAGTTAATTAGAATACACTTACTTTTTATATTTTGAAAATTGTTTATTAATATTAGAAATAAAAAAAATCTTGTTACTGGCTGAAAATAAATGGTAGAGAGCACAGAAATTGTTGTTAATCAGTTTTTCTACACAATTAATTATTCTTTGGTGGTATTTAATTAACTGGGAGAAGAAATAATGTATTTCTTCGTATTAATTTCAAAAGACATTGTTTTTTAAAAAGTAACTTGCATTATATTTTCCAGAATGAAAATGGCTTTATATTTTCTCTGCTTATATAAATAATATATTCTTACTATAAAAATTTGATGTAGACAAAGTATAATTATTAAAATAAAATTTTCTTTGAATTCTAACTCCTAGAAAGAAATAGTGTTGACTGTTTAGTATCTACCCTTCCATGAATATGTTCTCTCTGCATCTATCAACCTAACTACTTATACACAAATAATATTTATGTATAATGAGTAATAATACATTTACTATTTTCATATATTCTTGGTACTCAAAAAGTCATGGACATTTCTATGTCAATAAACATAGATCTATAATCTAATTTTAAATAGGTTCATACTTTTCCATTATGGTCATATCATATATTTTATTCAAATGATTCCCAAATAAAGGACTTAACAGATTGTTCTAGTTTTTGTAACATATAATAAACTTCATAAACTGTGTTATTGATATTTTGTTGTTGTTGTTGAGTTCTTGGATATGGCACCAAAAGCACCAGTCACAAAAGAAAAAAAAAATTGGACTGCATAACAAAATAAACACTTTTGCTCTGGAAGTCCTTTACTTAGCTGGACATGATTTGATCCTTGGGATCAGTCCAATGAAGGGTTAAGGTCTTCTTGGCCTTTTTCTAGAATGTACCTTGTCTGGGTTTGTATGTGGGTTATTCAATTCTCCCATACACAGGGCTGCTTCTGAGTGTCTTAATTTCCCAAAGCATGTCACATCAGTTTCTCCTTGAAGTTTTAGATGGTCTATCATATGTCTCCACCCATAACCTCTTGCTCCAGGCTCCTGCAGGTCTATAGTCCTCCTTCAGCTTTTACAAGCAGTGCTTGATGTTTTCACCACTTTTCCCAGCCAGAAATGCAAGTTAGGTGAAACAGAGACCAGTCCTTTAAGCAGCCCAGACACGTTAGAATGTTGTAAACAAGATCTTTGATTCCTTCAGTTTAAAGAAGAGAAATGGGAATTGGGATGTTGCCTTAAATGGTTAATTAAATGTCTTCATCCAAAATATTTTCCAAAGCTCCTATAAATTTACTTTAGCCAGGCTTTAGTTTGTTGTTGCTGTTTTGTTTCTTTTTTGATGTTTCCATGGGGAAATGAGGACCTGGAACTTCTACTCCCCCATTTGGCTGATGTCACCTCTGAATCATTAATGTTTAAACAGACTCAACATAATTAGAAATTTCACTGTATTGATTATTATTTGATTATTCTTTCATTATTCAAAAGATGCTTCTGAATGTTGCCAAACCAGAGAGACTTCATTATCAATATCAGCCCATTATCGACATAAGTAGACTCCTTGATAGGTCAGATTCATTTTTTCGTATTGTATTCCCCCTACCATTTTCACACTTTTTTCAATTACTCTAATAAAATTTTCAGGAAAGGATCTAATAACAGTACTTTATATCTCTTTGTTAACTAAGATTCTTTTCTAATTGTTGAATAGGTGGTTTTGTTCCTTGTTAAAAGAATATGAAATATTGGTGAGTTGATGAGAGAGGCAGATGAAATCACCTCATTTAGGTGATTACCTTCTTTCCTAAATACAACTACAAACATAACTTAATAGCACATGAGCTGGTTCAAGAATATATGCTTTACTCATATATAGAAGAAAAGAGAAATTATGACTCTTTGAAAATGTATATTTTTCACTCACAGTCAGATACATTGCTGCTATTGTCCAAATCATTCTATCAAGTTTTCCATATCTCCCAGGATCTATATTCATCTCACCATGTAAACTAAATCAATTTGTCACCTGGACTATATCATTAATTACCATGCCTGCATCATAAGTTCATTATCTGGGCCCATAAACAGAAATGTGCAGTCTTTCTCTGTATTTCACCCAACTCTTTTCTGGAAATGAATTCTTCATACTCCATATTTCAGGGTTGTATGTTACCTCCTCAATTCCATAGAGGATCTCATATGCCCAGCTCTCAAGTTCTTTCAACAACTTTTCACCAGGGGTAATTTTGTCTAGAAATTGGAGCGTAAAAAGCATTAACATAAAAAAGTTTATACTAACAAGTCATTTAAAATTATTTTGGATCTCTATCTTAAATGTAAGTACCATCTTAATAGTATTTCTTCCTTAACCTATGGAATGTGGCTGGTTAGCCTTTGTACAATAAAATACAGCTAACACTTTGGATTATTCTGAATATTGTAATGTTTCATATGTTCTGAGAACATTCTGTTGTACTTTATTATTAATCTCAAATCTAAGAATAAAGATTTTTCTGCACGTTTCCTAGCCAATAACATCATATTATTTAATTGAGATCCAGTACTTGACTTGTCAAACCTAAGTATTTCAAGTCTGCTAGAGTGAGTTTTAGTTTGGGCTAAATTACACTATTGATTTAGTAATTTGGTTTTAATTAGTTATATTCACTTAATTGTTTCTAGGTCTGTCATGCCATTTAAAAATGGGGTTGTGGAAATTTATTTCACACTTTGAAGACTATAGTATGTCTTTTTTTTTTTTTAATTCATCACTTCTACTCTGGAACTTTGTGTAGAAGCTTTAGTCAAATGAATCTCTTGCAATTGATTTTTACATGTAGGTTTGTTTTAAAGAGTGAATGCCTTCAACAATGGGAGACCATGGACTCTGGGAAACAAACCGAGGGCTTCAGAGGGGAGGGGGGTGGAGGAATGGGATAGGCTGGTGATGGGTACTAAGGAGGGCACGTATTGCAGGGTGCACTGGGTGTTATACGCAAATAATGAATCATGGAACTTGACATCAAAAACTAGGGATGTACTGTATGGTGACTAACATAATATAATAAAAATATTATTATTAAAAAAACACATTTCTGGGGCGCCTGGGTAGCGCAGTCGTTAAAGCGTCTGCCTTCGGCTCAGGGCGTGATCCCGGCATTCCGGGATCGAGTCCCACATCGGGCTCCTCTGCTGGGAGCCTGCTTCTTCCACTCTCACTTGCCTGCTGTGTTCCCTCTCTCGCTGGCTGTCTCTCTGTCACATAAATAAATAAAATCTTAAAAAAAAAACCACACATTTCTTTAACCACAGACATAAAAATCGCCATGTGCTGCCATACAAGAATAGAGTTATGTCAATGATGTATAGTAATCATTTTCTAGAATTTTAAATGCCACCTGTGATGATTGTGATGGTTACTAATATCTGTCAACTAGATCATAGTATGCTCAAATGTCTGTTTAGGAATTATTTCTGGTGTGCCTGTTAGGGTGTTTCCTGAAGAAATTAGTATTTGAATCACGTCAACTGAATGGAGCAAATTCCCCTTCCCTATGTGGGTGAGCACCATCCAAGCCTCTGAGGGACTGAATAGAACAAAAGGGTGGAGGAAGGGGGAATTACATCACTTCCTTCCTTCCTGTTTGAATTGGGGTATCAGGCTTTTCCAACCCTAGGACTGGGATTTATACCATCAGCTCCCCTGGTTCTCAGGCTTCTGAACTAGACTATAGCTATACTGCTGGCTTTCCTGGGTTTCCAGCTGAGAAGTCCTGGGACTTCTCAAGACTTCATAATCATATAAGCCATTCCTCATAATAAATATCTTTTTATATCTCTCTTTTTCTATCTATCTATCTATCATCTATCTATCTATCTATCTATCTATCTATCATCTATCTAAATTTCTCTGGAGAACCTTGATTAATACAATGAAAGATCAGTATTTCAATAAATTTGTCTTTGTTCTTCATGTAATAATAATAATAATAGTAATAATAATAACCCTCATCACCACCACCATTATTATTCATCTATGCAAGGTGTTGAATATTAAGCATATACGTTTTAAGTATAATATATGCTATAGTCTTACACTGTCCCTCACACTCACTTTAGCTTTTTCTAGTGAGAGAACCATAAATGTCATGCAATTAAGCTTTCTTCTTTGTGTTCACTCCTACTAGCATTGTAACATGATGTTTACTCAAATTCCCAAAACCTATGGTTATAATACCATCTGGGAAGGATATTGGAAGAGCAGAGGATGACTAACAGAAACTAATATTTTTCAAAGTGTGTTCTGTGGGAAAGTGCTTAAGAGAAAACCAAGTTTGGAAAAATCTGATTAAAGTAAAACAGATTTCTTTTCCACAGGACTTGTCACGGACTTCACTTAAGTAGCATGCATTGTGAATTTCTCCAAATTGAACGCAGTGTATACCTATCTGCCAAATTTATTTCACTGCAGAACACATACACACATATATATTTTTTGTAAAGCAGCTCACAAATGAATGTTTATAATACATCTTAGAAATTCTTGCATAGAAAATTTTGAATGTCCTTTTTGGTGTGTGTTGTGAACTGAATGTGTTTCCTGAAAATCCATATTATTGTGAAGTCCTGACCTAGTATGATGGTATTAGGAGGTGGGGCCTTTGGGAGGGAATGATGTATAGATGAAGTCATGAGGGTGGAGCCCCCACCATAACCTGACCATGCTGACCCTCTAATCTCAGACTTATAGCCTCCAGAATGTGAGAAACAAATTTCTGGTTTTTAAGCCATCTAGTCTATGGTATTTTGCTATGGCTGTCTAGGCTGAATACATGCAGTTGAAGAGTTTGGGATAAAGCTGAATTTTTGGTTCATCTTGGACACTGGCAGTCTAACTTCATCTCTTAGTCTGTCAAGTCATCCGTAGAGACAAAAATATTCACCTTTCAGGTTTGTTATGAAGACTGTATGTACATAACTCATAATAAACTATAAGTGATATAAATGACAGCTATTATTATTATTCACTTTGATTATATGTTTCTCTCAAACTCCGTTTTTTTTTTAAGATTTTATTTATTTATTTGACAGAGAGAGAGGCAGCCAGCGAGAAAGGGAACATAAGCAGGGGGAGTGGGAGAGAAAGAAGCAGGATCCCAGCAGAGGAGACTGATGTGGGGCTCAATCCCAGAACGCCGGAATCACACCCTGAGTGGAAGGCAGACGTTTAATGACTGAGCCACCCAGGCGCCCCCCTTAAACTCTGTTTAAAGAAAATTGAAAATTTGGAAATTTATGAATTAGGCTACTTAAACTGGAAAATTCTGGTCAAAATACAGTATCCCTTTGGATCCTTTTGGTGAGGACAATAACTTAAAATCTGTTGCTGTTAAAACTGGAGTCAGAGTAGTTAACCTTGGGGCTTCTGGGGTGATAATAGATCAGGTGTTTGAAAACGATCAATAGCTAGTGATAAACCTAGGTGAGACCTTGCTCTCCTGGGCACACTGATTTTTGATTAACATTTGCTGCTTAGCAGGCCCAACTGTATCAAATGATGTGTTAGATGTATTACTTGGGCACTCCACTGAGCTCTAATACTTTGAGAAATTTTCATGTAACAAACCCCAAAGACTATTTCTGGGCTATAAATATAATTTTTATACCCATAATACCTCCAGATGGCCATCACAATACCTTACTTCTTGTGTGAGTTGAAAATAATTCTCATAATCTAGTTGACTTCTCTTTTGCTTGAAAATTGTATTTATCTTTGGCTAGTAATTGTGTTTCATAAAAATTATGGAAAATGTCCTCAGATCTAGATATATTTTCTTTAAAAAGCCTACCTGACGATTTAGCCCAGTACCTTAACTCTAAGAAATAAATACATCAATGTAATTTGTGAACATTAGAGTGATAGAAACATGATTTAAGCATTTATTCTACAACATACCTTCCTTTTAAAATATTACTTTTTGAAAACCTGGTTTTATAAGTTAACATCATTTGTGCTAGGCATGGTAGGAAAATTTTTTAAAATGAGTAAACTGGATAAAGCTTCTTCTGCCTTTGGAGATCTTGTAACTTACTACTATTTATATTTTCATGTGTAGGCAACATATCTGTTGAGAGACAAACAGTATGTTGTACTTGGTTTTCTTATATTTTCCAGATGTACATGCACTCTCCCAATGCTTTTTCTTAGTTTCTTTTAAAAAAGTTTTTATTTAAATTCCAGTTAGTTAACACAGTGTAATATTAGTTTCAGGTGTACAATATAGTGATTTAACCCTCCCATACAACACCTGGTGCTCATCACAAGTGCACTCCTTTCTTGTTGGGATGAGCACGGGGTGTCATATGTGGGTGATGAATCACTGGATTCTGCTCCTGAAACCAGTGCTGCACTGTTTATTAACTAACTCGAATTTAAATTAACAACAACAACAAAAACCCTGCACTCCTTAATCCCCATCACCTATTTTACCCATCCCCTTACCCACCTCCACTCCTGTAACCATCAGTTTGTTCTCTATAGTTGAGAGTCTGTTTCTTGGTTTGCCTCTCTCACTCTTTTCCCCCTTTGCTCATTTGTTTTTTTTCTTAAATTCCACATATGTGTGAAATCATATGGTATTTGTCTTTCTCTGGCATACTTATTTCACTTAACATAATACTGTCTAGCTCCATCTATGTCACTGCAAATGGCAAGACTTCATTCTTTTTTACAGCTGGGCAATATTCCATTGTGTATTTATACCACATCTTCTTTATCCATTCATCAGTCAATGGACACTTAAGCTGTTTCCATAATTTGGCTATTATAAATAATGCTGCTATAAACATTGGGGTGTGTGTATCCTTTTGAATTAGTATTTTTGTGTCCTTTGAGTAAATACCTGGAAGTACAATTGCTGGATCACAGGGTAGTTCCATTTTTAAGTTTTTGAGGAAACTCCATGCTATTTTCCACATTAGCTGCATCAGTTTGCATTCCCCCCAACAGTGCGAGAGGGTTCCCTTTTCTCTACATACTTGCCAAAATCTGTTGTTTCTTGTATTGTTGGTTTAGGTCCCCAATACTTTTTTTTTTTTTTTTTTTTTTTTTTTTTTTTTTTTTAAAGATTTTATTTATTTATGTGACAGAGAGACAGCCAGCGAGAGAGGGAACATAGCAGGGGGAGTGGGAGAGGAAGAAGCAGGCTCATAACGGAGGAGCCTGATGTGGGACTCGATCCCGGTACGCCGGGATCACGCCCTGAGCCGAAGGCAGACGCTTTAACGACTGCGCTACCCAGGCGCCCCTAGGTCCCCAATACTTTTTGAATCATTATTTATGTATATATGAATTATTATTTATGTATATATATGAAATTGTGTGTGTCTATATAGAAAAAGACAGATACAAAGATAGATGGACAGATAGATAAATCCCTGCTTCCTATTTTTAATTCATTTCTTCATAGGACAGCATTTTGCTATGAGATCAATTAGGTTTTCTTAAAACACAAAGTTAATGTGAGAAAATATTACCAATTGGGTCTCCTTTAATTTTTCAATGCTTATAGGACATTTAGACAAGTTATAATGGAAAAAATATACATGTATTCATATGAAATTAAAATTACTAAATTGAAACACACATGAAATGCCAGTTCATTCCTCTAAAATATATGAGAAAAGGTGTAAAATTTGGAGATAAATGCATTGAGGTTTTTAAAAAAGTATAGTAACTGGAGTCTCATTGTTCATTTACCAATCAGCTATAGTCTTAGTTCCTTTGAGTACTTCTTTGCAATACATTGGATTGTTATTTAATTCAACTCCAACTGCCACCTCCCCCAAATCAGGGTTTTCAAAATTCCATTCTAGACTAGCTATAGCAAATGCATATTAAGTTCATGGTAGCTGGTATCTAGTACATAAAATTACTGAAACTGAGAATGTCCTTGTCCCAGCTCATTTTTTGACCTAGGATACAGTCACCTGTCTTTCTATGGATTGACTTATCTTCAGCCTCTTACCTATACTTGGTCCAATCAGCTGGGACCAAGATTATAGGGTTGTGTGGTATAAAGCACGACCAACAAAAAGCTTCTTTTAGAACAAGAGATATGGGTGAGGCAAGTTGACACCAAAGATACTGTGGGAAGGCAGGCACCATGCTCTTTTCCTACTCATCTGTTCAGGATAGTTTAGGGATTATTAACAGGACTGAAGGAAATGGAACCTCTGTTGATGTTTATTGATCCTATGATTCTATGAATTAGGAATTAGAGAAAGTATAAGAAAATAATACTAAAAATATTACATATTTCATTTTCTTATATATTTGAAACTGCACATTATGCTCTATTTTAGATTTTTGAAATGATTGAGACTGATTTGACATGTCCAAAAACTCTCAACAAGGGGAACCAGATACTTGGGAAAGAATTCAATATATCTTTTTTTCCCATGATCATGAAAAAACCTGTGTATGGTGGAATGAGAGATGCCAAGTAGAGAGAGTGGCACCTCACTTGTATTTTTCCCCTCTCTAACTCTCAAGTGTTCTACTGACTTCAGCCATGTCAAAATAATTCAATATATCTTAACTTTATCCTAATAGTTCTCAGCAGTAGGTTCAAGTTTTTGGCTGGGTTGTACATTTAGCATTTTATAACTATATTCTGCCTTAAAAATAAAAGCAGTACTTCTTAATCTTCAAAGAACAAAACAAGAGCCTCACTGTATCACCTGTTTTTATAAGCAAAAATTCAACACAGAATATGTACTATAGACTGTGCATTGCCTTGGGAAACAAGCCAAGATACATTTCAATCACAGCTCTTTCACCTACTAGCTGTATAAATTTGTTGAGTTGTCTTATTAAACTTGCTATACCTTCACTTCTTAATATGTTCAATGGAAGAAATAATACTTGCTTTCAGTCATTGTGGTAGGTATTAAATAAAATAATTTATGTAAATCACTTAGCATAGTACTTGTCTTATTAATAAGCACTCAATAAGCAACAGTCCTCTAGACTACATCTCCAAAGCAGTGAATACAAAACAATCCACTAAAGTGTCAAAGAACATATTAGATACTTAATTTGTATATTGCTTCTTCTGCCTACTCTTGTAAGTTCTATGATGTTGTGAGGACACTTTTAAATACCTCATTTGTACTTAATAAAAAGGCGGCCAGACAGTATATTAACTTCAACCATCTAACCTACATGGTTAGAAATGTGTCTGACCATGCTCTGCCTAAAGAATCATGATTCTAGCACCTAATTGAGATTATTATGTTGCAACCTCCTTAGGTACACTTACAGGGTGGCTGTAATGCTGAATGTGCTCTTTCTGCTTAGATCAATTAGGTGCCTAGCAGTTGTGTATGGTGGAGGGAGTGATGCCAAAGAGAGTGGCTCCTCACTACATTTTTCCCCTCTCTAACCCTCGAATGTCCTAATGGTTTCTGCCAAGTCAAAAGGCAAGGCCTCACAATTAGAGGCAGAGTCCAATGTTAATGATAAAGCTATTGACCAGAGAATACTTATAATTTTTTTTCTTTTTAAATATTCTATCTTGATAATTTTTCAATGTTTATATATGTTTCATGGTTTCTTTCTTATTGAATTTTATTTTTTATAATAATTTTTTATTATGTTATGTTAGTCACCACACAGTATATCCTTAGTTTTTGATGTAATATTCCATGATTCATTATTTGCGTATAACACCCAGTGCACCATGCAATATGTGCCCTCCTTAATACCCATCACTGGCTTATCCCAGTCCCCCAACCCCTCCCTGCTGAAGCCCTCAGTTTGTTTCCCAGAGTCCATAGTCTGTCTGTTTACCCTCCCTTCATTCTTCCGTTCCTTCTCCTACCGATCTTCCTGCTATTTCTTATATTCCATAAATGAGTGAAACCATAGATAATTCTCTTTCTCTGCTTGACTTATTTCACTTAGCATAATCTCCTCCAGTCCTGTCCATGTTGCTGCAAATGTTGGGTAATCATTCTTTCTGATGGCTGAGTGATATTCCATTGTATATATGGACCACATCTTCTTTATCCACTCGTCTGTTGATGGGCATCTCAGCTCCTTCCACAATTTACTATTGTGGACAATGCTGCTATGAACATTGAGGTGCATATGGCCCTTCTTTCACTATGTCTGTACCTTTGGGGCAAATACCCAGTAGTGCAATTGATGGATCATAAGGTAGCTCTATTTTTAACTTTTTAAGGGACCTCCACACTGTTTTCCAAAGCGGCTGTACCAACTTGCATTCCCACCAACAGTGTAAGAGGGATCCCCGTTCTCCACATCCTCTCCAACATTTGTTCTTTCTTGCCTTGTCAATTTTTGCCATTCTAACTGGCATAAGGTGGTATCTCAATGTGGTTTTGGTTTGAATTTCCCTGATAGCTAATGATTTTGAACATTTTTTCTTGTGTCTGTTAGCCATTTGTATGTCTTCATTGGAAAAGTGTCTGTTCATATCTTATGCCCATTTTTTGATGAATTTTAGATTCTTTATTTTGAGATAATTGTAGATTCACATGCGATGGTAAGAAATAATGCAGGGAAATCCAGTGTACACTTTATCTGGTTTCCTCCAACAACAAAAACTATAGTAAAATATCAAGAATAAAATATTGGCATTGACACAGTCCAGATACAGAAAATTTCCATCACTACAGTGACACCTACTATTGCCCCTTTATTGCCACATCCACTTCCCTCCTACTCTTCTTCCCATATTTAACTCCTGGTAATCATTAGTCTATGCCATTTCAAAAATGTTATATAAATGGAAGCATACACTAGGTAGCCTTTTGATACTGGCTTTTTTCATTCAACATAATTCCCTCAAGACTTATTCAAGTTGGAGCATGTATCAATAGTGTGTCCCTTTCTTATTGTTGAGTACTGTTCATGGTATGGATGTACCACAGTTTGTTTAACCATTCATCTGTTGAAGGACATCTAGATTGTTTCCAAATTTTGGCCATTGCAAATTAAGCTTTAATAAATAGCCATATACAGGATTTTGTGTGAATATATGTTTTAATTTGTCTAGGACAAATGCCCAGGAGGGCAATTGCTTGGTTGTATGGTAAGTACATATTTACATTTTTATTTTTTTTAAAGAGGGAGGGGCCGAGGGAGAGGGAGTAAGAGAATCTTAAGCAGATTCCGTGCCCAGTGCAGAGACCAATATGGGGTTGGATCTCACAACCCTGAGATCATGACTTGAGCCAAAATCAAGAGTCAGAAACTTAACCAACTGAGCCACCCAGGCACCCCCAGGGTTTTTTTTTTTCCAGTTCTAAGAGTGAGGACCTGGAAGGAATAGGGATGTTCTATCTTTTCCAGAATTGGAAGTCTCCCATCCTGTATCTCTGTGATGTTTTGGACAGTTATAATACCCATCCTCCATTACTGCAGACATAAAGGCATTGCATTATGACTTGGGGGTTGACATTAGGTGTGTAAGAGGTTCCCTCTCTATCTGTGGTACCATATTTCCCAGAGCATACAAAGCCCTCTCCTTGTTCTTGTGAATCCTTGGTAATGGGTATTATCTTCTTTCATAAAACATGAGAAGAAGATACAGCACATTTCTTTGTTTTCTAAACCAGATTTCATATGAGTCTAAATTGCACCCATCTGGCTGGTAGAAAGTCTAATATCAGTAATTTCAAGGGTTATTCTTTTTACGGGATATTACTAGATTTTTATTTTTCCTTGGTCCCAGGAAAAAAGATGGATGTAGTCCTTAGTTTTTTGTTTGCTATGGATACTCCCATTGTTCATTCTATTACAGAATGACATCAGGATGACCTAAACTGGTCCTTGCTAGTCTTGTTACTGTGTCAGAAGAGCTAAAGAGTTGCCCCTTTCAGCAAGCCTTGCCACTGATCACAGGCTAAATCCCAATATCTCTCACAGCTGCTCTCAGGGTCTTTACCCATGGAGTTCAACTTCCATAGATGTCCACAGCCATATTTTACCATTTTAGGTGGTGTAAAGATCTTTTTAAAAGTCTCTATCACTAGAAGAACCTTTCGTTTAACCCCTGACATATCTCTTGAGAAGTGATTGAAAACCTGGAATATGGATTCAGACTACTTGGGTTAAAATCCTGCATCTGTCACTTATTAATTCATTGACTTACTAAATCATAACTCTTGCAAGCCTCCTTTTCTTCATCTACAAAATCTACCACTATTATAAGAGTGGATTAAACAAGATATTTGTAAATTGCTACAACAATACTTGTTAGTGTAAAAATATAGTAAAGGTGTCATGTTATATAATAAAATATAATAAATTCTATATACTTAATAGGTATGATTTCTCTCCCTAGGCCACCCTCTGCTTTGGCCTCAAACTGATCACAGCCACTTTAATTGCTAAGGCTTTCACAATAATCACCCAGGGGATAGGGGTCCAGGTAACCCTGAAGTACACTGAAGATGTTAATCTCTTTCCTGCAACACACCATGCCCTGACCTGGGTGAAAACAGCCTAGACCATTGTTTCTCAAAGAGTGGTTCACAGACCATCTGAATCAAGTATTTTAGGATAGGGTCATGGCATGTGCATATTTATTAAGCTGCCCCAGTGATCTGAACGTACACTAAAGTTTGTGAACCTCTTCTGTACATTCTCCATGCCTTGTAATATATGGTTGCTTCTTTTTTTTTTAAATCTTTTTATATACTTGTTGGCCATTTCTTTTTTTTTTTTATGTTATGTTGGTCACCATACAGTACGTCATTAGTTTTTGATGTAGTGTTCCATGATTCATTATTTGCATCTAATATCCAGTGCTCATTACAACACATGCCCTCCTTAATACCCATCACCAGGCTACCCTATCGCTCCACCCCCACCCCTCTGAAACCCTTAGATTTTTCCTGGAGTCCATAGTCTCTCATGGTTCCTCTCCTCCTCTGATTTCCTCCTCTTCAGTTTTCCCTTCCTTCCCCCAATGTCCTCTGTGCTATTCCTTATGTTCCACGTATGAGTGAAGCCATATGATAATTGTCTTTCTCTGCTTAACTTATTTCACTTAGCATAACCCCCTCCAGTTCCATTCATGTCGATGCAAATAGGTGGGTACTCATCCTTTCTTATGGCTGAGTGATATTGCATTGTATATATGAACCACATCTTCTTTACCATTCATCTGTTGAAGGGGATCTCTGCTACTTTCACAGTTTGGCTATTATAGACATCGCTGCTATGAGCATCAGGGTGCAGGTGCCCCTTCTTTTCACTACATCTGTATCTTTGGGGTAAATACCCAGTAGTGCAATTGCTGGGTCATAGGGTAGCTCTATTTTTTACTTTTTGAGAAACCTCCATACTGTTTTCCAAAGTGGCTGTACCAACTTGCATTCCCACAGACAGTGTAAGAGGGTTCCCTTTTCTCCACATCCTCTCCAACATTTGTTGTTTCTTGTCTTGTTAATTTTTGCCATTCTAAATGGTGTAAGGTGTTATCTCAATGTGGTTTTGATTTGAATTTCCCTGATGGCTCCTTTCCTGATTAAAACTCTTCAGAGTGTAGGGATAGAAGGAACATTCCTCAATTTCATAAAAACCATCTATGAAAAGACCACAGCGAATATCTTTCTCACACAAGGATGCCCACTCTCACCACTATTGCTCAAGATAGTACTAGAAGTCCTAGCATCAGCAATCAAACAACAAAAAGAAATAAAACGTATTCAAATTGGCAAAGAAGAAGTCAAACTCTCTCTCTTCATAGACGACATGATACTTTATGTGGAAAACCCAAAGACTCCACCCCCAAATTACTAGAATTCATACAGCAATTCAGTAATGTGGCAGGATAAAATTCAATGCAGAGAAATCAGCTGCTTTTCTATACACTAACAATGTAACTGTAGAAAGAGAAATTAGGGAGTCGAATCCATTTACAAAAGCACTAAAAACCTAAGATACCTAGGAATAAACCTAACCAAAGAGGTAAAGGATCTATACTCTAGAAACTACAGAACATTTATGAAAGAAATTGAAGAAGACACAAGAAAGATGGAAATGCATTCCATGCTCATGGATTGCAAGAATAAGCATTGTTTAAATGTCTATGCTGCCCAGAGCAATCTACACTTTCAACACCATCCTTATCAAAATATCATTCGCATTTTTCAAAGAGCTGGAACAAACAATCCTAAAATTTGTATGGAACCAGAAAAGACCCCAAATTGCCAAGAAAATGTTAAAAAAGAAAAACAAAGCTGGAGGCATCACGTGCCCTGATTTCATGCTATATTACAAAGCAGTGATCACCAAGACAGCATGGTATTGCCACAAAGACAGACACATAGATCAATGAAATAGAATAGAGTCTCCAGAAATGGACCCTCGACTCTATGGTCAACTAATCTCTGACAAAGCAGGAAAAAATATCCAATGGAAAAAAGTCTCTTCAACAAATGGTGCTGGGATAATTGGACAGCTATATACGGAAGAATGAAACTTGTCCATTCTCTTACACCATACACAAAGGTAAACTCCAAATGGATGAAAGACCTCTATGTGAGACAGGAATCCATCAAAATCTTAGAGAAGAACATAGGCAGTAACCTCCTTGACATCAGCCACAGCTACTTCTTTCATGACACATCTCCAAAGGCAAGGGAAACAAAAGCAAAAATGAAGTTTTGGGACTTCATCAAGATAAAAATCTGCTGCATAGCAAAGGAAACAGTCATTAAAACTAAGAGGCAGCCTACAGAATGGGAGAAGATATTGGCAAATGACATTACAGATAAAGTGCTGGTATCCAAGATCTATAAAGAACTTCTCAAACTCAGCAGCCAAAGAACGAATAATCCAGTCAAGAAGTGGGCAGAAGACATGAATGGACACTTCTCCAAACGAGACATACAAATGGCTAACAGACAGGTGAAAAAAAAAAGTTCAACATATATGGTTGCTTCTTTCTGAAATGTCCATTCCCCTATGCCCACCTGTGGAAACAAAATGCTGCCTCCTCCCTGAAGCCTTCTCTAATTTCATGTTCACTACCTGCAGCAGTTGCAACCTTTTCTGTTCCTATGGGCTGAATGAGATGGGGAGGAACCAGAACTGGGGTTCTGGATAGTTTGGGGGACCACTGGAATGTAACACCTGGATTGGAATGGTGGGAAAGGCCCATGGTTTGTATTTAGAAGTTAAGCACTTGAGGTGATATTGCAAGAACAGTCAGGGAAGGATGGTGGAAAGTCAGTAAACAGGACTGGGGGAGTGGGGAGGAAGCAGCAAGAAAGTAGTTCCCAAGGATTTCCCTGATCTGTCAGAAAAGTAAATGCATCTTCCCATGCACCCACCCACTACCCATCCTATATGTTTTTCGTCAGGAGAGGGGTGTGTGTACAGACTTGGTATTAACCAGTAGCCTCACGGCGCCAGGTATCACTGTGTAACTGTTTGCCTGGGTAAGAGCCTATCACATGGCTGCTCTGAATGCTTTGAAGCCACAGACCAGGCTTCCAACTCCTGAGACTAAGCCGGTGCTCTGAACCTTTACACTCTTTGATCAATGTGTCCCTGTGGCTGCCTCCTTCTGAAAGTTCTTTATCTCCATCTCTGTGATAATCTTGCCTGTCCCCAGGGGACTATGTCCAGGCACCTGAGCCTGAGGGACTGAGAGCTGGAACAGAACCAAGGAGTAGGGAGGAAGGTGCCCACCTCTCTTGACTCTTCATTTCCACCTCCTTAGGGTCCTAGGGTACAATGGAAGCCAAAACCTCCAAGGAACTTCTCCCTCGTCAGCGTGGCCTTCCATTTTCCCAACGCTGTGCTTAAGGGATCCCCGCCATCACGCCTGCCAGAAAGTAGAGCCCACGGAGACCATTTGGAATGCACCCCTCAAGGCACTCCAACTCCAGTGCAGGAGCTCAAAGACTTGAATTTTTCTGTAAATGTATATAGTGACAACTGTTTAAGATAACTGCAGAGGGGCTGTAAGAGGAGCGCAGCAGAACAAATCTAAGTAGGAGGGTCCCGCTGTAGCTGCCAAACACTCCCATTCCCCCACTGAATTCAATGTCTAATCTTAGCCAAGTGTCTCCCAGGATTGCAGCAAGTGCACATTGTTTCTTCGTGCAGACAACTGTCCTGGCTCCTTCTAGCCTCGTGGTAGATTATATTTTAGATTTCAAATTTTAAGTAGGGATTTTAAGAAGGCTGGTTCGCTCCTGTACTGAGAGCGACAAAATATCCTGTGTCACTTAGTGGAAGTCCAGTGCAGGAGCACATGGCCAGCTTGGGGATCCTGGAGCTCGGACCCTCAGTTTATCCCAGCCCCCCCCCCCCCCCCCCGTGATCCATCCCACCTCCCCTGCTTAGCGAGAGCTTCCCACCCACCGCGACTGCTTGCTCCTTGCCCACGCCTCCCGCTGCCTCCGCCCCCTCACACTGGGGCCCCCAGCTTAGTCCTTGCCCTGCACTCACTTCCTAGCCACCGCCCCGTTGGCCGCACTTCTCCTCCTTGCCTAGGTTCGCGCCTCTGCGGCCGCTCTACGACCGCACTCCACTTCCCTCCGCCTGCGGCCCTCGCCTTCTCCGCCGCTGCGTCCCTTCTCAGTAGGCTCCGCGCCGGCCTCTTGGCCCCTGAGAGCCCACGATTCCCGGTGTCGCCATGGCCAACACGGGTGCCACGCGCCGCCGCCACCGCCACTCTCCCGCCGCCCACCATGGCCCCGCAGCAAACAGGTAGCAGAAAGCGGAAAGCGCCCGCGATCGAGGCGGGCGCCGCGAGCTCGTCGTCTCAGGGCTCGGAGACGGCGGGCGCAGAGGGGCCGCTGCTGCCCAAGAAGCAGAAGCGGCCGGCGACGCGGCGCTCTCTGGTGCACTACCTGAAGGGCCGGGAGGTGGGCGCGAGGGGCGGCGCCGGGCTCTCGGGCTCCGAGGGCGAGCTGCGCGGCTATGCGGTGCAGAAGCTGCCCGAGCTGTTGAGGGAGCGCGAGCTGGCCCTGGGCACCCTCAACAAGGTGTTCGCGTCGCAGTGGCCAGGCAAGTGCTGTGTGGCACCAAGTGTAACACCCACTTCGTGGTGGATGTGCACTCGGGCCAGATCACGCGCATCCCCCTGCTGCGGGACCGGGGGCCCTGGTTGGCCCGGGCCCAGCCGACCTGCGGCATCCACGCCATCGAGCTGAATCCCTCCAAGACGCTTCTGGCCACTGGGGGCGAGAACCCTAACAGCCTGGACGTCTACCAGCTGCCCACCCTGGACCCCGTGTGCCTGGGGGGCCGCCATGGCCACAAGCACTGGATCTTCACCATCACCTGGATGAGTGACACAGTGGCTGTGAGCGGCTCCCGCGACGGCACAGTGGCGCTGTGGCGGATGGATCCCGACATGTTCAGTGGCAGCATCGCCTGGCACAATGACGCGGGGCTCCCTGTGTACGCCCACATCCGTCCGAGGGACACGGAGACCATCCCCAGGTCCAGCACCAGCCCCAGTAACCGCAAGGTGAGGGCTCTGGCCTTCAGCGGCAAGAACCAGGAGCTGGGAGCGGTGTCCCTGGACGGCTACTTCCACCTGTGGAAAGCCCGGAACACTCTGTGCAGGCTGCTGTCCATCAGGCTGCCCTACTGCCGAGAGAACGTGTGCCTGACCTACTGTGATGAGTTGTCCCTGTACGCGGTAGGCTCCCAGTCCCATTGTCTCCTTCCTAGATCTGCGCCAGGGTCACCAAAACATCAGGCCCCTGTGCTCCCCAGAGGGCGGCACGGGTGTGCGCTCACTAAGTTTCTACCAGCACATCATCACAGTGGGCACGGGCCATGGCTCCCTGCTCTTCTATGATATCCGCGCCCAGAAGTTCCTAGAGGAGAGGGCCTCAGCCAGCCCGGACTCCTCTCCTGGGCCCTCAGGAAGGAAGCTCAAGCTCACCTGTGGCAGAGGCTGGCTCAACCATGATGACCTGTGGGTGAACTACTTCGGTGGGATTGGCGAGTTCCCCAATGCGCTCTACACGCACTGCTACAACTGGCCTGAGATGAAGCTCTTCGTGCCTGGGGGACCTCTCCGTTCAGGCCTCCATGGGAACTACGCAGGCCTCTGGAGCTAAGGATGGCTGCTGTGTTCTCAAAGCGCCCAGATTTACCTTCCAGTCCCCTCTCACTTTCCTTCCTTATGCTGTGTTTGTGCTTTTTAACTCAGTGCGGCGTTTGTCTTCCAGGTGGAAAGTGCCCAATTTACCTGTCCTTAGTATATGAGAGAGAGAGAGAGAGAGACAGAGACAGAGACAGAGACAGAGAAGAGAAGAGAGAGGAATCCTTCAGGCAATCAATACTTGGCTTTAATATTTTTTATACCTCTCCACACCATCTTTTTGAATTCATATTTACAAAGAGTTATGACTAACTCTTGTCTTCTTTGAGTTACATATTCTCTTTTTAATTCTATTCAGTCTTGGTTTTAGAATTATGTATATTTTCTTTATCTTGGTTTTTAATCAACAGTATTGCAATAATATTGTGTTTAGTTATTTTCATTGCGGGTAGATGGTATATCAAAATTATGCTTAAAAACAGGGTTTGTACATCTATTCTGGAAACTTAGCCATAGTTTTATAAAGCATTGTTACATTTGGAAAATACATTCCAAGTTCTTTTTTTTTTATAATGATTTTTTTATTATATTATGTTAGTCACCGTAGAGTACATCCCCGGTTTTCGATGTAAGGCTCGATGATTCATTAGTTGTGTATAACACCCAGTGCTCCATGCAATACGTACCCTCCTTACTACCCATCACCAGCCTATCCCATTCCCCCACCCACTTCCCCTCTGAGGCCCTCAGTTTGTTTCTCATAGTCCATAGTCTCTCATGTTTCATTCCCCCTTCTGATTACCCCCCCTTTTTATCCCTTTCTTCCCCTACCGATCATCCTAGTTCTTATGTTCCATTGATGAGAGAAATCATATGATAATTGTCTTTCTCTGCTTGACTTATTTCACTTAGCATTATCTCCTCCAGTGCCTTCCATGTTGTAGCAAATGTTGAGAACTCGTTCTTTCTGATAGCTGAGTAATATTCCATTGTATATATGGACCACAACTTCTTAATCCAGTCATCTGTTGAAGGGCATCTTGGCTCCTTCCATGATTTAGCTATTGTGGACATTGCTGCTATGAACATTGGGGTGCATATGGCCCTTCTCTTCACTACGTCTGTATCTTTGGGGTAAACACCCAGTAGTGCAATGGCTGGATCATAGGGTAGCTCAATTTTTAACTTTTTAAGGGACCTCCACACTGTTTTCCAGAGTGGCTGTACCAGCTTGCATTCCCACCAACAATGTAGGAGGGATCCACTTTCTCCACATCCTCTCCAGCAATTGTTGTTTCTTGCCTTGTCTATTTTTGCCATTCTAACTGGCATAAGGTGGTATCTCAGTGTGGTTTTGATTTGAATTTCCCTGATGGCTAATGATTTTGAACATTTTTTTCATGTGTCTGTTAGCCATTTGTATGTCTTCATTAGAAAAGTGTCTGTTCATATCTTCTGCCCATTTTTTGATTTGTTTATTTGTTTCTCGTGTATTGAGTTTGAGAAGTTCTTTGCAGAACTTGGATACCAGTCCTTTATCTGTAGTGTCATTTGCAAATATATTCTCCCATTCCGTGGGCTGCCTCTTAGTTTTTCTGACTGTTTCCTTGGCTGTGCAGAAACTTTTAATCTTGATGAAGTCCCATAAATTCATTTTATCTTTTGTTTCTCTTGCCTTTGGGGATGTATCATGAAAAAGGTTGCTTTGGCCGATGTCGTAGAGGTTGCTGCCTATGTTCTCCTCTAGAATTTTGATGGATTCCTGTCTCACCTCGAGGTCTTTCATCCATTTGGAGTTTATTTTTGTGTATGGTGTGAGAGAGTGGTCAAGTTTCATTCTTTTGCATGTAGGTGTCCAATTTTCCCAGCACCATTTATTGAAGAGACTGTCTTTTTCCCACCGGATGTGTTTTCCTGCTTTATCAAAGATTAGTTGCCCAAAGAGCCGAGGGTCCATTTCTGGGTTCTCTATTCTGTTCCATTGGTCTATGTGTCTGTTTTTGTGCCAGTACCATGCTGTCTTTGTGATCACAGCTTTGTAGTACAGCTCGAAATCTGGCATTGTGATGCCCCCAGCTTTGTTTTTCCTTTTCAACAGTTCCTTGGAGATTCGGGGCCTTTTCTGTTTCCATACAAATTTAAGGACTATTTGTTCCAGTTCTTTGAAAAATGTCCTCGGTATTTTGATTGAGATAGCATTGAAAGTGTAGATTGCTCTGGGTAGCATGGACATTTTAACTATGTTAATTCTTCCGATCCATGAGCATGGAATATCTTTCCATCTTTTTATGTCTTCCTCAATGTCTTTCAAGAGTGATTTATAGTTTCTAGAATATAGGTCCTTTCCGTCTCTGGTTAAGTTAATTCCAAGGTAACGTATGTTTTTTGGTGCTATTGTAAATGGGATGGATTCCCTAATTTCTCTTTCTTCGTTCTCGTTATTCTTGTATAGAAATGCAACTGATTTCTGAGCATTGATTTCGTATCCCGCCACGTTACTGAATTGCTCTATAACTTCTAATAGTTTGGGAGTGGCTTCTTTTGGGTTTTCCATATAGAGTATCATGTCATCTGCGAAGAGAGACATTTTGAATTCTTCCTTGCTGATTTGAATACCTTTGATCCCTTTTTGTCGTCTGATTGCTGTTGCAAGGACTTCTAGTACTATGTTGAATAATAGTGGCGAGAGCGGGCATCCTTGTCGTGTTCCTGATCTTAAGGGAAAGGCTTCCAGCTTTTCCCCATTGAGAATAATATTTGCAGTAGGCTTTTCATAGATGGCTTTTATGAGATTGAGAAATGTACCCTCTATTCCTACACTCTGAAGGGTTTTAATCAGGAAAGGATGCTGTATTTTGTCAAATGCTTTTTCGGCATCGATTGAGAGGATCATATGGTTCCTGAGTCTTTTCTTGTTGATATGATGTATCACGCTGATTGATTTGCGAATATTGAACCACGCTTTCATCCCAGGTATGAATCCCACTTGATCGTGATGGAGAATCCTTTTAATGTACTGTTGGATTCTATTAGCAAGTATCTTGTTGAGGATTTTGGCGTCCATATTCATTAGGGAAATCGGTCTGTAATTCTCCTTTTTGAGGGGGTCTTTGCCTGGTTTGGGGATCAAGGTAATATTGGCCTCATAGAATGAGTTTGGTAGCTTTCCTTCTGTTTCTATTTTTTGAAATAGCTTTAGGAGAATAGGTATTATTTCTTCTTTGAATGTTTGGTAGAATTCCCCAGGAAAACCGTCCGGGCCTGGAGTTTTGTTATTTGGAAGGTTGTTTATCACTGAGTCAATGTCTTCATAATTAATTGGTCTGTTTAAAAAATCAGTTTCTTCCAGTTTCAATCTTGGTAGTTTATAGGTTTCCAGGAAGGCCTCCATCTCTTCCAGATTGCTTAGTTTATTGGCATATAGCTGTTGATAAAAATTTCTAATAATCCTTCCAATTTCAATGGTGTTGGTCGTGACCTCTCCTTTTTCATTCATAATTTTAATAATCTGGGTCCTTTCTCTTTTCTTTTGGATAAGTGTTGCCAGTGGTCTGTCAATTTTATTGATTCTCTCAAAGAACCAGCTTCTAGTCCTGTTGATCTGCTCTACTGTACTTCTGGTTTCTGCTTGATTGATTTCAGCTCTAATTTTGGTCAACTGCTTCCTCGTGCGTGGATTAGGCCTATCCCTCTGTTGCTGTTCCAGCTTCTTGAGGTGAGAATAGAAAAACTGCATTTTAGATTTTTCTATTCTTTTGAGTGTGGCTTGGATGGCTATGTATTTCCCCCTTAGGACTGCCTTTGCAGTATCCCATGGGGTTTGGGCTGTTGTATTTTCATTCTCATTGGTCTCCATAAGTTGTTTAATTTGATTTTTGATTTGCTAGTTTATCGAGTCATTCCTGAGCAGGATGGTTCTTAGTCTCCAAGTGTTTGAGTTTCTTCCAAATTTTTCCTTGTGGTTGAGTTCCAATTACAGAGTGTTGTGGTCTGAGAATATGCAGGGGATAATTTCAATCCTTTGGTATTGGTTGAGACCTGTTTTGTGTCCCAGAACATGGTCTATTCTTGAGAATGTTCCATGGGCATTAGAATAGAATGAGTATTCTTTGGTTCTGGGGTGTGGTGTTCTATATATATCTATGAGGTCCAACTCGTTGAGTATGGCATTCAAAGCCTTTGATTCTTTGCTTAGTTTTTGCCAGGGTGTTCTGTCTATTTCTGATAGTGGAGTGTTGAGGTCCCCTACTATTAATGTATTTTTATTTATATGTCTCTTTATTCTGGTTAAGAGTTGGCTTGTGTATCTTGCTGCTCCCCTGTTGGGGGCATATATATTTATAATTGTCATATCCACTTGTTGAATACTTCCTTTAAGAATAATATAGTGCCATTCTGCATCTCTAACTATAGTCTGTAGTTTAAAATCCAATTTATCTGATATGAGAATTGCTACCCCAGCTTTCTTTTGAGGTCCATTTGCATGAAAGATGGTACTCCATCCCCTTACTCTCAGTCTGAATGCATCTTTGGGTTCAAAATGAGTCTCTTGTAGACAGCAAATGGATGGGTCATTTGTTTTTATCCAATCTGCAACCCTGTGGCGCTTTATGGGAGCATTTAAGCCATTCACATTAAGACTGATTACTGAGAGATATGATTTTAATGATGCCATGTTGCCAGTAAAGTCTTTGTTTGTATTGGCTGTGACTTTCTGTTCTGTATCCCTCTTGGGGCCTTTTTACTTTTATAGAACCCCCCGTAATATCTCCTGTAGGGCTGGTTTTGTGGTTACGAAATTGGTTAGTGACTGTCGATTCTGAAATGTCTTTATTTCTCCATCAATTCTGAATGACAGCCTTGCTGGAGAAAGGATCCTTGGCTGCATGTTTTTCTCTGAAAGAGCTTTAAATATGCTCCCCCAACCCTTTCTCTCATTCCAGGTCTGCGTAGACAGGTCTGACGTAATTCTGTTGCCTTTGCCTTGGTACGTGAGAAATTTCTTTGCCCTGGCCGCTTTCAATACTGTATCCTTGGATCTAATATTTGCGAAATGCACTATGACATGACGTGGCGTAGGTTTGTCGTGGTTGAGCTTGGGAGGGGTCCTCTCTGCCTCTTGGACACGAATGTTTGTTTCCCTCGCTAGATTAGGGAAGTTTTCAGCTACAATTTGTTCCAATATCTCTTCTAGATCTCTTTTTTTCTCCACCCCCGGGGATGCCGATGATTCTAACATTGGATCGTTTCATTGAGTCAGTAATCTCCCGTAACCTACATTCGTGGGCGTGGATTTTTTTTTAAGACCAGCTTCAATTTTCGTTTTTTCCTCTATTAACCCATCCTCCAAATCACTAACCTGTTCCTCTGCTTCTGTGACCCTGGCCGTCAGAGCCTCTAATTTTGCCTGCATTTGGCTCATAGAATTTTTAATTTCTGTCAGATTCACTCTCTTTTCTGTCCTTAGGGATTCTATATTCTCAGTAACCTTTTCGTTAATAGTTTTTTCAATTCTACTCATCATTTTGACCATCGTTACTCTGAATTCCATTTCTGATAATTTGGTTACATCCATATCCATTATTTCTGTGGCAGAGGCCACAGACTCACTGCCTTTTCTTTGCTGGGGGGGGGGCTTCTCCTTCTTGTCATTCTGATGAGGAGAGGTTGCGGGGTTGTCCAGAGCCCAAATTATTGACTGGGTCCCAGGCCGTGCCCCTTGTTTTATAGGGATCTTAGGGATGTGGGCTGTTTCTTTAAAGATTTTATTTATTTATTTATCTGAGAGAGAGAGACAGACAGTCAGCAAGAACGGGAACAGAAGCTGGGGAGTGGGAGAGGAAGAACCAGGCTCCCAGCGGAGGAGCCCGATGAGTGACTCCTTTCCAGAACGCCGGGATCACGCCCTAAGCCGGAGACAGGCACTCAATGACTGCGCCACCCAGGTGCCCGGGTTGTGGGCTTCTTGATTTTTCAGCCTGCCTTCTGTGTTCTGGGGGAGGGGCCTGCTGCGCAGATACTCAGGCAACCCTGTTTGGGTAGAGTCTCCGTGTCCCCTGCGAAGGGGGATGGGGATGGGCACGCTGTGAGCTGGTATTTCCAGGCTTTTGTTGTCCGGCGACTTTCCCTGTCGGTCTGTTATGCCTCTTATGAGAGTCAGAGCAGCAGAGGCTGAATTGTCACAGAACAGAGGGATTGCGGCCCGTTCTCCACTGATGTTCTGGCCACTTTAACTCCATTACTATTGGTACTGCTCAACCCTGCAGCGTCCCGGGATGTTCGCCCCACACCCGGCATCCCTGCCCTCACTTCCAGGGCCGGCGTGTCTCTGTCCTTTGTGTTTCTAATGCCGCCAGCCGCCCCGCATGCTCCCGGATCTCCCGGTCTCAGTCTATGCCCGGTGAGCACACCAGGATTCCGGAGTTCCGTGAGAAGCCTGGTGGCGCGCGCACCCGGTTCAGGGTCTCAGTCTGCTGTTTCGCGGGTGCCGTCCGTGAGTCAGCCCGCTCCCCCATGCAGGTGGCTGCCGCTTCCCGGCGCCCAAAGGCGGCGGCTCCCTCCCCCTTCCGTTCATCTTCCGATATCTGGGCGCGGTTTCACGGCTCCCCTCTTCGTACCTCAATACTCAGCGCTGGAGATGTTCATTTGTAGAGATCCAGATGTATCTTCCTGCGTCTCAGGCTGATTCCGTGGTTATTTAGGCTGGTCTTGTACCTATCCAGCTCGACTCAGGGGACCGGCTGAAAAAGGGGTCCCCTACTCCTCCTCCATCTTCCCAGCGACCACATTCCAAGTTCTAGATTACCAAACTTGGAAACATTCCATTTGCAAATTGTAATCTTAGATGTTTATAGTTTCTAAGTTGGTGCTAAACATACTTTTTAAAAAGTATTTCTCTTTGAAAACAAAGTTGTCACAGAATCTTGTTTTGGACCAAAATCCCAATTTGTAAGAACACTTTAGGAATGCAAGGGTTCTGTTGGTGGAATGTTCAGAATTAATCTGAAAACCTAATTGATCTTTTTCTCCAACAATCCTTATTTAAGTTTTAATGACCTGCTGTTAAATAAGTAAATAGAACGTGCATTTTTTTCACTTCCTGCCTTAGTACTCTCAAAATTTGTGAATATATTTGAATGTTTGTTGTTTATGGAACTTGCACAGAATTTCAGTGCCATCATTCAAACCAGGGATTCTAAGTATAAAAATATAGAATGTATGGCAGACGGGGCAGAATGTATACTGATCCAGGATATAGCCTGGATATTTTTGCTGTTGCTGTTTTTAATACCAAATATTATATTTCAGCATACTTTAAATTTTCTAGTTCTGCTTAACAGTTAAGTCACAAGAAAAAACTGCAAAGGACAAAAATGATCCCAGTCCCTACTTCTGAAAAAGATGCTTAATTTGTAAAGTCCAAATTAGTAAGATTTTATTTTGTGAATTTCAAAGATTCTTACCTAACGTAGAATAAATATGTTGTTAAAAAGTGCTGATGTTATAGCCCTCAGTGTAATAATATACAGTTATCAAGGAGACTGGAAGTTTGTTTCAAGAAGATGGTCTGGAGATTAAAATAAATGGGATTAGGTTGAAAAAAAGTACTTTGGGGTTCAGATAAATACAAATCATGGATTGTTAAGAAAACAGATTGTATTTCTCCATATATGAAAATTTTGGAAATGAGAAGGGAGATTGGCCCTTCCTCAAAACTAGCCAGGTTATGCTGACCTTGGATTAGTATTGTGGCATGTCTGTTTTTCCTTAAATGTTTTGGCACTCAGATGCTGTCTTAGTGTCCATTCAGTACATGTTGTTCAGTTGCAAATCTGAACCAACGATACTAAAAAGTGAATTAAGAAATACAGAAAAAATAAGATTTTGTTTACAGAGATTGTCTTAGCAGGTTTATATAATTGTTGTTACATAGTAGTAAATTGTATTTGTGCGCATGTATGTGTCTCCAACTCAGTCGTAACTGTTTAGAGAGCAGAGAATATAATTGTCATCTTTTTATTCTCTTATTTCTCCACTAATGCCTAGCAAATCATAGGCAATCAGTAAATATTTACTGAAAGAATGTATTTGCCTCTGGAGACTCAAAGTTCAAAGCTATGAAAAGTAATTGCATAAATACATAAATAAAAGTTTACTCAAATAATATGGGATCCTGTTTTGTTTTTCCTGCTTTGTTCTTTGCCCTAATTCATTTCCGGGTCAGGTTCTGGTGCTTATCCAATTTTCCCCTGCAAATACGTAGATTTGAAGGTTTCTTTAAAACATTTCATGCTTTTTTTCAGAAATTATTTTGAAAGACCTTCTTTTTGTAGGAGTTTGTCTTCTTACCTAAAAATAGTTATTTGCTAAAAACTTCTTTAAACATTACTTAAGAACTTCACCAAAGTATTCACTGCCTATCTTGTTGTGGGGTATAGGGTATTTTTATAGTATTTGATCATTATTTGGGGATATTGGAAGAACATCTTCAGAGGAAATGACAGTTTTACATGAGGTGGGGTTTTAAAGAAGAATTAGAAGGAACATCTCTGATTTTTTCTTAGGCTTGCCCCTTAACTTCATCACTGACTCACTCTTAACTTTCTCATAAGTTAAGGGTGTATCTTTTTGATACTGAATCACATGGCTTGTGTTTTAAAAACACCAAATAGCCTAATTATGTATGTGTTTATATTATGTAGAAGTTTAATTATTTTGAAATATTTCCTACTTCAGGGACAAAGTGATCTACAGAAGTACAATTAATTATGTTGCTTGTGAATGAAATAATTGAAAAAGTAACATCCAGGAAACCCATAAATGTAGTTCATTTAAAATACACAAGGAGATACATATTTTTATATACAAATTATTTATTATGGTTCCCTGAAACCTTTGCATTATAAGTTCTTATAACTATTTATTAAAAATGTTAGTTCCAGGGACACCTGTGTGGCTCATTCAGTTAAGTGTCTGCCTTCAGCTCAGGTCATGATCCCAGGGTCCTTGGATGGAGTCCAGCATCAGGCTTCTTGCTCAGCCAGGAGTTTGCTTCTCCCTCTGCCTGCCACTCTCCCTGCTTGTTTGTGCTCTCTCTTGCTTTCTCTCTCTCTCTGACAAATAAATAAAATCTTTAAAAAAAATGTTAGTTTCATTTACCTAACTACATATTCACATATACCTCTCCAAATATATTTCTGACTTGAAAATTTATGTTCTTCCCCTTTATTCTTTGGATGAGTTAATTTCAATTTTTTTTGAGGAGGGGGAGAAAGAAATGACTAAGGAAGGATAGCCAGTGAAATAAATTGAGTACTCTGGAAAAAAATTCATCTGTTAAATATACTCTAGCATTAATGGATAAACAAAATTGGATTCTCCAGAGGTTGATTTTTTTTCCTGCTGAACTCAGTGTTGAACAAGTTGTCAAAATTTTTCCATTAATTACTAATTTAGAGTGATTTTAGAAAGTAATTCACAAAGCCCTCCCGGATGTTTTACTGACAGCTTCTTAATCTCTGCAAGTCTTAGGTAACCCAGCTACATTAACATGTCACTGTGTGAGTTGCTCAAGGATGCAGTTCAGTGAGAATGACATGTACTAATGTGAAAGAAAAGGTGTATAGGGCACAGGTGTTTGCTTTAAGAGATGTTATTTTAAGATCTACTGAAAGGGCTGCCTGAAACGATTTCCCATTACTGGCTTGCTGCAAACCCAGAGACACCTACCATTGGAGTATGGCATCAACAAAAGGGCAATGTGGTTACAGGACTTTGCTATGAAACAGGCTAATATTTACAAAGAAGGGGTCTTTAACTGCTAGGTGTTGTTTTGCATAGGCAATGGTCTTTGCTTCATAGGCCCTTCCCCCACCTTTTTTTTTCCTTCGAAACTCTGTAACATGCCAGAGTAGTATACATTTAACTTCTTCATGCTTTCATAGTGAATGTTTTGTTATTATCTTAATATAGCATTTATTGTAATACAGTTAACTATGTGAGCATCTTGCAACCCACCCACCCCCATTTGAATGTGAACTCTGTTGTCCCAACACCTAGAACAATAGGCTGCACATACATAGCACTGGGAAATCCAGAGCAACGACTAATACAGTAATTTCTTGGCGTTAATTATTTTCTCACATTAGTTGACCAGAACATTTGCAAATGTAATAAGGATTAGGTTGATGGATGAAGAACATCTTGAAACAGGACCCATGGTACTGGTCATGGCAGTTCATAGCATGGAATAATTTGGGTAAGGCAGCAGAAATTTTGATTACTTAACATCTTCATAGAGGGCTGATATTGGATCTTGGCTAGCAAGATAAAATGGAATAAATATTTTAGAACCACAAAAACCTGAGTTTGAATCCTAGCTCTATTATTTTTTTACCGAATAACCATAGGCGTGTTGCTTAACTTCTCTAAACCTGACCATATATTACTAATTGTTCAATCCCCAGAATCTAGCATGCTGTCTAATACATATAAGCACTCTACTGTTATTAGTTCTTTTTCTCTCTAGATCACCACTAATTCTGTAAAGAGTATGTGTACTTTTTAATTTAATTATTATAGTTTTACAAGGAAATTTTTATGTGCATTGTGGAAAGTAGGACATATAAAAAAGCAAAATATAAGAAAAAACCCCTCATTTCCAGCAGCCAATTACTATTAACTCCGTGTATAACTTTCCAGAATTTTTTTTCTTTTTTATAAGATTTTTATTTATTTATTTGAGAGAGAGAGAGAGCACAAAGGGAGAGTAAGAGGGAGAAGCAGACTCGCCGTTAAGCAGAGAGCCTGATGTGGGACTCTATCCCAGGACCCTGAGATCATGACCTGAGCAGATGCTTAACCAACTGAACCACCCAGGTGCCCCAGATTAATTTTTTTTTGGGTGCATAAATGTACTCACTTGTGTCATCACTACTAAAATGAGAATATTTTCTGTAGTTTGGTTTGTAATCTGCTTTTTTCAGTTAATGATCCCATCTTTTCATGGAAATAAATATTCATCTTAACTAATATTCTGGATGTTTTTAATGTGTAGAGGTGGAAACTTAAAATGAATGATATGATGCACCACTCAGGAAATTGGTCCCATTACCAGAAATCGTTAGAATAACATATCAGACATTTAACCCGATATAGTAGCCCCTCTTATCTGCGGTTTCGCTCTCTGTGGTTTCAGTTACCTGCCTTCAACCACAGTCAGGAAGCAGATGATCCTCCTTCTGACTTACTGTCAGGTCAATAGTAGCCTAATGTTGTCACAATGCCCACATCATCTACCTCATATCATCTCATCATGTAGGCATTTTATCGTCTTACATCACAGGAATAGGAAGGATGAGTACAGCATAATAATATATTTTGAGAGAGACCACATTCACATAACTTTTATTACAGTATTTTTAATTGTTATAATTATTCTATTTTATTGTTTATTCTTATTAATCTCTTACTGTGCCTAATTCATAAATTAAACTTTGTCACAGGAATGTATAGGGAAAAAACATAGTATATATAGGGTTTGGTACTATCTGCAGTTTCAGACATCCACTGGGGGTCTTGGAATGCATCCCTCTTGAAAAGGGGGGATAACTATGAGATTGTATATTTACTTAAACCTTAAAAGTTAATCATAAACATTTATCATGTAGTGATAATCTTTGTCTAGATGCTGGCTTAATTCAGTGATTTTTAGGTATTGGAGCATATCACAGCCACTTGCACATATTTTAAAAGTGAGAGTTGCTCAAGTCTCAACTCAGACCTACTGAAACAGAATTTCCTTGTAAAAACACCATTTTATTTGAGTGTTTTCAAATTAATTCAATCAAAAACCAAATGAGATAGCATCAACAAAATAGGGCATCTGCCCTAAAGGTTTATTGTGTACCAGAGGACAAAGATATCTAATTCATTTATTTAAAATTCACTAGTGACCAAAAAAGATAAATACAGTATTAAGGTTATACTAAGCAGAATGAGAATATGGAGAGTATAGCAATTGACTGTCTGAGAAGATCCCAGAAGAGACAATGCTTGAGCTGGGTCTGGAAAGCAAAATAAGAGTGGAGACTGAGTGCTAACACTGGTTTGAAAGTACATTATGGTGTCTGGAATGTATGAGCACATACATACATACAGGGCTGTTGCAATTTGACCTTGTGGAATTTGAAGTGCTGTTGCAATTTGACCTTGTGGAATTTGAAGTGCCTATGGGATTTCTAGATGCAAATGTCTGGTTGGTAGTTAGAAAAATGGATCTAAAGCTCATAACCGAGTTTAGGGCTAGAGATACAAATGTGAGAGTCACCACTATAGAATGGTACTTTGGAGAGGTAGGGAGCAGTGTAGTGTCTCAAAGGCTAGGTCTCCTGGTTCTCATTCCAAAGCCCATCTATATTAAATAGGTCTGCACATCAGTAAATACATGCATTACTATATGCCTGGCACATAGTATGTAATTAATGACTTCTAGGTAGATGGCCAAATGAAAGTTTAGTGAATATTAAATGCTACTTAATGATCCCCAAAAAGTAATATTTCATCTTTTCAATTGGTAGTAAACAACTTTTAAATTCACCTACTGCAATCACATTAACTAAAAGAAGATAAAAGAAATTTACCAATGTTGCTGTTTTTAAAAAAATCTATATTTTGTTTAGACGTGGTTTTGTATCCTTTGTGGAATATAGGTCATTCTACAGTTGGGCAAGAAGAAAGCTAAGTATTGATGATACCTTCCTTACAAATTAATTTTTTGTTTTTCCATTTTGGAGGGTACAGTTCACTGAAGCAAACACATTGATGATGTCAATGGGAGTAATGGTGCTATTTTCACCCTTTCTAATGCCATTATTGTGCCATTCTATGTTTCAACCTAAGGCATTAATGTTTCACGTTGATTAAATTTTAACATCTAAATTGCCCTTTTATGTTACACACAAATGATAAACTTGAACGTTCCAGTCAGAGGGCAGCAACTTTAGTTTCCTCCAGGCTCCTGGTAAATTCATCAACTAACATCCCCCAGCACCTCAGAAATGACTCATTTTTGTTTCTCTTTTACTAAGGGACATAGGGTTGAGTGTTTTAGGTTTTAGAATTATGCCTCATATGGTTAAAACTAGACCCCATTATATACAATGGATGCATTTCTTGACATTTGTATATGAAGCACATTTCTAAAAATGGAATAATATATTCCCCCCATTGACTTACATTATAATTTCAGAAGTGTCATCTTTATTATGGATTGATTTCCAATTGACAATAGTTTCTAAAGCATTGCCACTGCCTCCACCTCTGAGACATGTACTTTAGTCTTCAAATAAAAGCTAAGTGATATAATGGAATCCCTTACTTCAAAGAATATTAAAGGATACTTTCAGAATGTGATAAATTAAGCCCTATTTCATTTGTGTAGAAAATGGGATTTCTTAAAATAGGACATTCTGTAATTTGATTTGCTCTGTATATATTTATCACAAGCCAGAGCAAATTCTAAAATATCTTCATCTGTCATGCCTAGAGGAGCTCTCTTCTTTCTTTTCCTCTGGTCTTTCTTCATGAATATTGCCCTAAGCAAAGGAGTTCAGCTCATAGATACTCCCAGGGAATGTTAAATAGTCCTTTGTTTTTCCTATTTTAACTTTTTAAAAACTCATAGTATTTAAATCATTTTAATAAAAGACTATTTGGGCATCATCATGCTAGATTGACCTTGGCTTCAAAAATAATGAGAAAGTAAATGTTTCATTAATTGCCTTCTTAAAGATCAGGGGCTTTTGTTTTATGACTTAACTTTTTTTTTCAATTGTGGTAAAATACACATAACATAAAAGTTACCATTTCACACATTTTAAGTGTATAGTTCAATAGTGTTACGTATATTCTCATTGTGCAACTATCTCCAGGATTTCTCCATCTTGCAAAATTGAAACTCTATACCCATTAAACAACAATTTCCCCTTTTCCCCTCCCCACCAGCCCCTGGCAACTACCATTCTACTTTCTTTCAGTTTGACTATTCTAGGTACCTCATAGAAGTGGAATCATACTGTATTTGTCTTTTTTTGTAACTGGCTTATTTTATGTAATATAATTTCCTCAAGTTCCATCCGTGTTGTAACATGTGTCAAAATTTTCTTCATTTTACAGACTAAGTAATATTCCATTGTATGTGTATTCCACATTTTATTGATCCATCTATCCATTGATGGACACTTGGGTTGCTTCCACTTCTTGGCTATTGTGAATAATGTTGCTATGAACATGCGTGTGCAAATATCTCTTCTAGACACTGCTTTCAATTCTTTTATATATATACCCAGATGTACAAATGCTGAATCTTATGGTAATTCTCTTTTTAACTTCTGTTTTCTATTATGGCTATACCATTTTACATTCCCACCAACAGTGCACAAGGGTTCCAATTTCTCTACATCCTTGGCAACATTTGTTATTTTCTGTTTTTTTTTATAGTGCCCATCTTAATGAAGCATGAGGTGTCAGGGGCTGTTTTTAAACTTGTTTCAATTTATAATTGATTTATACAAATATTCTAGCCCAATCTTTAAGTACTAACAGTACTTTACATATGGAAGAGAACATATAGCTGTGATTATTGTGAGGAGAAATCATGATGATTTAAGTATGAGCAAGGGAGTCTTGAAACCTATAAAGCATATAGAAAATCTATATTCTGATATATTTTCCTTAAAAGGGCACCCAGTTGGATAATTTGAAAATTAGAGTTTGAATTATCACTTTTTAAAAATTCTCAATACATGTAATCTCCAGTTTATTTAATTGATCACACCTAGTGTTCCTGACTTGATGATGTAAGGAAAAGGTTATATTTTAAGTGCTACCCTTGGTGAATTTTGAGGGGAAATTCATATATTAAAAATCAATTTTAGAAATAATTAGTAATTATATTCTGCACATGGATATAAGTTTCTCACAATTGACCTTATCTTGAAGTCTCTTAGGAATATCTTGGGAAATAAGGTGAGTTATAAATAAAGGATATGTCACTTTCAATGGCACTTAGATAGAACAAAACATCACAGAGATGTTTCAGATAGAACAAAACATTGTAGAAAGTTTGAACACCTGAAACTAATTTTAAACTCAATGTTAGAGTGTAATGCTAGAAAACCTGGTTGAAATAATGAATGAAACAAACTACCTCTTTACTATCCAGTCTGTTTTACAGATCAAATTATATAACCAACAAGAAGGTATTTAATCTCTAAGTAAATAACTGAATACTTCAGAAAGTAAGCCATTCTGAAATAGCCATCTTAAAATTCTGTGTATCTAGGAAGATAGATTCTTGTTATAGACCCTTAAAATTTTTGAAGTATTTAGAATCAGGAAAAACATATAAGAGTACATTAAAGTGGGATACCAAGGAAAATTTTTTAGAGTTTATTTGTTTATTTTTGAGAGAGAGAGAGAGAGAGAGAGCGAGCATATGTGTGCACGAGTTGGAGGAGGGGCAGAGGGAGAAAGACTCTCAAGCAGACTGCACTGAGTGTGGAGCCCAATGCAGGGCTCCGTCTCATGACCCTGAGATCATGCATGATCTGAGCCAAAGTCAAGGGTAGGCTACTCAACTGACTGAGCCACCCAGGCACCCTAAGTGATGCCAAGGAATTTATAATCACTTCGATTTACCATCTATATTTGCAAATATTGGGATATTTTATAATAGCTAGTATTTTTCTTTTTTCCTGTTTTAAAGGTCTTTTTTTGGTCAATAATGAATAACATGCTAAATCCAAAACTTTTTATATTTTTATCACACTTCACTGTCATTAGTGATTTACTTATATATTTCTTTTTTTTTAGTTCTTTCTTTCTTTATTTTTATAATAATTTTTTATTGTTATGTTAGTCACCATACAGTATATCCTTAGTTTTTGATGTAATGTTCCATGATTCATTATTTGCGTATAATACCCAGTGCACCATGCAATACATACCCTCCTTTTAAATTGAATGTAGTGAACATATACTGTATCATTAGTTTCAGGGGTACAATTTAGTGGTTCATCAGTTGCATATAACACCCAAGTGCCCTCCTTAATGGCCATCACCCAATTACCCCATACTCATACGTACCTCCCCTCCATCAACCCTAAGTTTGTTTTATAGAGTTCAGCATCTCTTATGGTTTGCCTCCCTCTCTATATTCATTTTATTTTATTTTTCCTTCCCTTCTTATATGTTCATCTGTTTTGTGTCTTAAATTCCACATATGAATGAAATCATTTGATATTTATCTTTCTCTGACTTATTTCTCTTAGCATAATACCCTTTAGTACCATCCATGTCATTGCAAATGGCAAGATTTCATTCTTTTTGATGGCTGAGTAATACGTGTGTGTGTGTGTGTGTGTGTGTGTGTGTGTGTGTGTGTATCCCACATCTTCTTTATCCATTTGTCTGTTGATGGACATCTGGGCTCCTTCCATGTTTTGCGGAATTGTGGACATTGTTACTATAAAGATTAGGGTAGTGCAGTTGTTGGGTCACAGGGTAGCTCTATTTTAAACATTTTGAGGAAGCTCCATACTCTTTTCAAGAGTGGCTGCACCAGCTTGCACTCTCATCAGCAGTGTGTAAAAGTTCCCCTTTTTCCACATCCTCACCAACATCCGTCCTTTCCTGACTTGTTAATTTTAGTCATTCTTACTGGTATGAGGTGGTATCTCATTTTGGTTATGATTTGTATTTCCCTGATGTCGAGTGATGTTGAGCATTTATTCATGTATTTGTTGGCCATTTGTATGTCTTCTTTGGAGAAATGTATATTCATGTCTTCTGCCCATTCCTTAACTGAATTTTTTTCTTGGGTGTTGATTTTAATAAATTCTTTGTAGATTTTGGAAACTAGCCTTTTATTTGAAAAGACATATACAAATATCATCTCCCATTCCATAAGTTGCCTTTAGTTTTGTTGACTGTTTCCTTTGCTGTGCAAAAATTTTTATCTTGATGAAGTCCTAATAGTTCATTTTTGCCTTTGTTTCCCTTGCCTTTAGAGACATGTCTAGCAAGAAGTTGCTGTGGCCAATGTCAAAGAGGTTGCTGCTTGTGTTCTCCTCAAGGATTTTGATGGATTCCTATCTCACATTTAGGTCTTTCATCCATTTTGAGTTCACCTTTGAATATGGTGTAAGAAAGTGGCCCAGTTTCATTCTTTTGCATGTGGCTGTCCAATTTTCCCAACACCATTTGTTGAAGAGACTGTCTCTTTTCCATTGGCTATTCTTTCCCACTTTGTCGAAGACTAGTTGACCTATAGGGTTGGGGGTCCATTTCTGGAAACTCTATTCTGTTCCATTGATATATGTGTCTGTTTTTGTGCCAGTACCATACTGCCTTGATGATTACAGCTTTGTAATAAAGCCTGAAGTCTGGCATTGTGATGCCCCAGGTTTGTTTTTTGTTTTGTTTTGTTTTTCTTTTTCATGGTTTCTTTGGCTATTCAAGGTCTTCTCTGGTTCCATACAAATTTTAGAATTGTTCTTCCAGCTCTGTGAAAAATGTTGATACTATTTTGACAGGGATTGCATTGAATGTATAGATTGCTTTCGGTAGTATAGATATTTTAACAATATTTGTTCTTCCAATCCATGAGCATATTTTTTCCATTTCTTTGTGTCTTCTCTAATTTCTTTCATAAGTGTTCTACAGTTTTCAGCATATAGATCTTTTACCTATAGGTTAGGTTTATTCTTTGGTATCTTACGGTTTTTGTGCCATTGTAAATGGGATCGATTCCTTGATTTCTCTTTCTTCTGCCTCTTTGTTAATGTATAGAAATGCAACTGACTTCTGTGCCTTGATTTTGTATCCTGCTGCTTTGCTGAATTCCTGTATCAGTCTAACAATTTTTTTGGTGGAGTCTCTTGGGTTTTCTACATAAAGTATTATGTCAGCTGAGAGGAGTGAAAGTTTGACTTCTTCTTTGCCAGTTTGGATGCCTTTTTATTTCTTTTTGTTGTCTGATTGCTGAGGCTAGGACTTCCAGTACTATGTTGAACAAAAGTGGTGAGAGTGGACATCTCTGTCATGTTCCTGACCTTAGAGAAAAAGCTCCCAGTTTTTCCCCATTGAGGATGATATTACTGTGGGTTTTTCATATATGGCTTTTATGATATTGAGGTATGTTCCCTCTATTCCTACATGGTGGAAAGTTTTTATCAAGAAAGGATGTTGTATTTTGTCAAATGCTTTTTCTGCTTCTATTGAGGGGTACTTATATATTTCTAATATTGCAAGCATCTCATAAACCACACGTTTTGAATTTTTACCCCCTAATAAAGTGCATGGCATAATAAGTGCCTAATACATTTTGAACAAATTCATTTTCTGATTTTTAAGTAAAAATGAGATTTATTTAGCTTTCTTGATGCTTAGGAGGATCTCACTTCATTATAAATGAGAATTGTAACATCTCTATATATTTAATGGAATTAGATAATTTTCATATACCCAACTCTAGATAGTCATGTTAACATTGTTTTTACCTTTGAGAGTTGGTATATTGCATTAAGAGAAGGCACTTTCCTTAGTATATTCTACTTATGGGGACTATTAACATGCTGTTTGAATCAAAAATTTCAGTTAAATCACATACATTTCTACTCACCTTCAGCAATATTAGTACAGTAAAATTATATATTCACCATATTAATTTCCAAATAGTTGTTCAGCATGGTATTGTGTGTAGTGCTGAGAATAGCAATGACGTTTAGAAATGTGTGTAAGTAGGGATGCCTGGGTGGCTCAGTCGTTAAGGGTCTGCCTTCGGCTCAGGGCATGATCCCAGAGTCCTGGGATTGAGTCCCACATCAGGCTCCTCCGCTGGGAGCCTGCTTCTTCCTCTCCCACTCCCCCTGCTTGTGTTCCTTCTCTCTCTGGCTGCCTCTCTCTCTGTCAAATAAATAAATAAAATCTAAAAAAAAAAAAGAAATGTGTGTAAGTAAACATCAAATGTCAATAAATATCACAGAAATCAAGTAGAAAGTAGCACATGAGTCAATCTACTCAGACATTACATCAAAAGCCTCATTATAAAGACTAATATAAAGTTAAACTCTTAGAAAATATATATGCTATTATGCTTCAAAAGAACAAGTGGATGGATTTTTGCATAGGTGTAATTAATTTCAATATGTCCTTGTTTTTGTTTTTGATTTTTTGTTGTTGTTGTTGTTTTGGGTTTTTGTTGTTGTTGTTGTTTTATTCATTGACCCTATCTGGTATTTGTGACTAGCAAATATTAATGTATTTGTACTGTCAAATCACTTCAGAAAATTCATTTATTCCTCGTGGGTTTGTGAAAGTATGTGGCTGATTGTTGTTACATCAAAGATATGAGATGCCCTTCTTCATTAGGTGGGACTCCTGCATATCTAATTGTCCATGGAAGAGGAAGGACAATATAATATATAATATATGAAAAAAATCTAAATATATTTAAATAAACATATTTAAATAAATATAAAATAAAATAGAACATTAATGTCAGTTATGATGGAAGAAGTGTTCAGAACTTCATTATTCTCCATTTATTAAAACTAAAGAACTTCCTGGATATTATAAATAAAATATTTTACCATCTGGTCTTTGAAGAAGAAGAGGTGCCAGTCCAGTAAAATACTGATGTATCTTCATAATAGCTGTAATCGGAAGTAGAGGATGTCAGTTGATGTGCTTGAAATGAAGAAATCCTCAAAGATACCAAAAGAGGATAACTAACTCTTTCCTAAAATAGCATAATATAATACATACACAATTTTTAAGGATGATCTCATGCCTGAAAACAATGGAAATCACTATTCCTACATCATGATATCAGCAGACAAATGCTTTTTAATGCTTGTATTCTGTATTTCCAAAAAGGATTATAGAGTGGATTTGAAATGTATAACTTAGTCTGTGTGTGATGTAATATATTTTAATTAATAAAACATAATGATTTAAAAAAAAAGAGAATAGCAATGATGTCCTGGCATAAAAAAGATGTTACATCTTTTTCACCTTTATTGGCCCATTTTTGAAAAAAAAAATTGATTAGAAGTAATCCAGAGAACTAACATTCCATTGAATTTAACTTTTAATAAATACATGCTCCCATTTAGCATGAAGTAGTTGCTATGATTTTTTTCTTTCTGGTATAAATATGAGACAACCATAAAAGGAATGAATCCTTAGAAGAAATAATCTATTTTAAACCAAAACTACTATGGCATTTGAACAAGTGGCATTTTCGGAAGGGGGGGTGGGGGGATCGGGTAACCAGGTGATGGGTATTACGGAGGGCGTGTGTGGTGATGCGCATTGGGCATTACATGCAACTAATGAATCGTTGAACACGACATCAAAAACTAATGATGTAGTATACGCTGGCTAATTGATAATAAAAATAAAAAAAAGAAAAAGGGGCATTTTCACTAGATCACATGGTTTTGTTTTTTCTACAAATTTAAAAACATTATGGATTATTGCACCAGCTCCTACCAGGTGATCAGTTTATTCCTTGAGTATTACTGATCAAGTACTAAACAGTATCTCAGCATTAATTCTGGGAAAAGATGACACAGGTTAAGATTACATTCAGGACTCTTCTATGTAATGCAACCACTGCTAATCCATTTACAGATGCCCATACACTCATTTAATATCTCTCAAATTTCCATCATTATGTACAGTGACATCACTTAGGCTTTGAGATATGGCCTTACATAGGAATTCTCTTGGTATTTTTGTCCACCATGCTAAAAAAATCACAAAATCTGACATCTAAGAGTGGCTTACTCCCCATATGAATTGCAAACATTGTTTCAGATGTGCCATATTAATTCTTTTTTTTTCTGATGGAACACGAAGAAATATTTATTTTGTTATAGTTTATAACAAAGGTGGTTTAAAACAAAATTTAATTTAACTTAATATAGTCTATAACAATATATACGTTATTTTTCTCAACATAGCTTAAAGAAAGTATTGGCATATGCAAAGTCTCTATTGGGAAATTTAACTCCATCTACTCTGTAGTGGTTATCTTCACTATTTCAGTCGAGGTTGTGCCATATTAATTCTAATGAAAAACCATTCCATTTTTTGGCAATATCCCACAAGTGAGCATTAAATAGGCCCCATTGTGTAACTCCTATCTACCACGTTTATTCTGTATTAGCTATCGGATAGAGGTATATTCATTGTTATATGTCAGTTGTACTTTCAACATCTTCCTGGAATCATATTTTCTGAAAAATAAGTTGAATTTTTAAATGAGATATAGGGCTCTCAAAATTATAAAGCGTATTTGTGAATGGAAGCCAGAAGTTAGTATAAAATAGGAATGTTTATGTAAGTGTATTTAAACTTGGGATGATTATGTAAAACATTTTTATTGGTCTTTACATTGATTTTATTTAGCCTGTACACAGTGAACATATTTTATAAGCTACTAAAAGTATAAGAGTTGATTCCATATAGAAAATGTTTATGTTCTCAACAAAGCAACAAAAAATGATATTGCAGTTTACTCAGTTAAACTAGCTCTCTTCTCAATAACCTCAAAATTCAAAAAATGAGGACTATAGTCAGAAAATAATAGTTTCAAAAAGAAGAATCATTTAGAAAGCAAATACTATGATCATATCTAAGTATAAAATTATTAAAATAACTTATGGAAGTATATTTTTAAAACAAAATACTGGTCATGTTCCCATGGATTTGGAGATATGGAAAACTTGCTAAAGCATGGTAGTAATTAAAAATGTTTATCATTTTCCAACAGGTCATTGCTAGTCATGGCTTTTTTCCCAGACATTCCTTCCCTGTATGTGTCTTTAGTTTCACTTAAGAGGGTGAATGAGGATGATTTTTTTTTAAAGTATCATTAAAAAAAAAAAACATGCCACAGGTAAATATACAAACTACATTTTATTTCTCACTGGTTTATTTTTTGTGACTATCTTGAAGATATTGCCTGTGATCCTATCAAATGAGAAACTTACATTCCCTTTGTGTTTTCAAGTGTAAATGGAAATAAAAACCACAATAAATTTTGAATCACTCATATTTCCTACAAATTAGAACTGAAAATGGATGAAGGAGAAAACGAAGCCTAAATTTGGCTGGTCTTTGGACACTAGTTCTTTTGTGGAGGTCAGTATTTCTTCAAGTATGGTCCTAGAAAATAGCCACCCTAAAATTATCTAGGAAGTAATCTAGGATGTATCTAGGATGGGCTCAGAAATACTAATTTAAACAACGGTCATCAGAGATTTGGATGCCCTTCTAAATTTGGGAAAAACTGGCTTAGCGTTGAGCTTCCAATTATCTGGTATCTTTCAGAGCTAATTTTACTTATTGTTCTTTTTTTTTCAATTTTTTTAAAATTAAAATTCAATTAATTTACATATAGTGTATTATTAGTTTCAGAGGTGTGCTTATTGTTTGTTAATCCAAGCAAATTACAAATTACATGGAAGAAAGCCAGGTATGATTTAAATGCTTAATGACATTTTAAACTTAGGCTTTGGCTGTGATGTTCTTATACCTACTTGCTTGTGTGATAGTCTGAGGAATTTATCTCAGCTAAATTTGCCTGTGCACCCTCAGAACCTAGAAAATTACATGGAACACACTATGTGCTCAATTAATTTTAACAGAAAATGTAAGAAAACTCAAAATTTAAATAATAAATCTAATTCTCCTAAAATATAAAAAAATGTAATAGGGCTCATCACACTGTATATTTGACTTCACTGATAAATGTTATTTGATTTGACAAATATTATTTCATTTTGTGAGTATTCATTTTTACTCAATAATGTAAAATCTTAGCATCTAATTTTTTTCTCTATATGTGTGTATCAGGATTGATTTATAAAATGGTCTGCCATACACTTACACTTAAGAGGATAAAAAAAATTGCTGTGTTTTGTTTTGATTTGAAATTCTTTTTTAAGATTTACTTATTTATTTGAGAGAGAGAGAGACAGACAGACAGCATGAGTTGAAGGGGCAGAGGGAGGGGGAGAGAGAGAATCTCAAGCAGACTCCATGCTGACCAGAAGCTCAACACAGACAGGGCTTGATACCTGAGCCAAAACCAAGAGTCTGATGCTCAACTGACTGAGCCACCCAGGTGCCCCTTGATTTGAATTTCTTCAGACAGAATGCTTCATTTAAAAGCCAACTTTACATTTGAGGAGATCTGTAACATTTTATATATTTATTTCTATTAACCCATGATACTAATTTTAAAATGTTTATTCCCAGAAACACAATAGGCTCCTTGCAAATGGAAAAACAGGTGAACTGAGAAGGATATTTTATTTTTTTTCATCTTTTCTTTTAAAGATTTTATTTATGTATTTATTTGAGAGAGAGAGAGAGAGTGGGGAGGAGGAAAAAGCAGACTCTGTGCTGAGCAGAGAGCCCAACACAGGCCTCAATCCCACAACCCTGAGAGTACATTCCTATAAGCAGTATTTCAAGATTGACAAATGGGTATGCATTGACCTTTTATCTTCCTGTTTCAGGGTCTATAGCTGGGATATACAACAGTATAAAAATTATTTTCAATATGAGGTACTTATTTTATCTTGCTTTTTAAAGAATTATCTCACAAATTTATATTTTCCTGTAGCAATATAACTTAAAAATGTTTTTATTGAAATATAACACAGGAAAGTTCACAAATCACAAGTCCACAACTGAGAATTCTCAAAAATTCAATGCACCCTTGTAACCAACAACAACCAGATCAGCAACCAGAACAATACTGGTCCATCAATACTTCCCTCATACCTCCTTTCAGTCATTACCTCCTCCTTGTTCCCAAAAGGAGACTGTCATGATTCTAACACCATAGACCAGTTTTGTCTGTTTTTGAATTTGTTCTTTTAAGTCTGCCTTCTTTCACTCAGTGTTACATCTTTGAGGTCTTGTATTTATCAAATGCTATTGTCTTCATCTATTTTGAAGTGATCATGTAATTCTGTCCTTTATCCTCTTATAGTATGGTGCATTACATAAAATTATTTATTTTTTTAAATATTGAACCAATTTTGCTTTCTTGAAATAATCCTCTCTTGATCCTTTTGCATATTCTTTCCATATATTATTGGGTTGGATTTATTACAATTTTCTTTAGTATTTTAAATTTGTATTATTGAGAGACATATCAGTAATATTTCTATTATTTTTTTTCCAGTTTGGGTATCAAGCTCTTTTGGCCTCATAAAAAGTAAGGGAATGGTTCCTTCTTTTTCTATTCTGTGGGGAAAATTGTATAAATTTGTTCTTTATTTTCTGACTTAAATACTTAGAAGAATTCGTCAGCACAGCTCTCAGGCACAGAGTATATTTGTAGTAAGATTTATAATAACAAATTTAATTTATTTAAAGGATCTAATATGGTTGATTTTCTAGTTCTTCTTGTGTCAATTTTCCTTGATTACAGTTTCCAAGAAGTCTGTTCATTTCATCTAAGTTGAAAAATGTATAAAATTGTTCATAATAATCTCATATCTTTTTACTTATCTTTAGGGTATAAATTATATATAGTGAAGTGCTCCAAACTAACAGCATACTTATATTTTACACACATACACACACAGATGTATTATATATGTATAACCCAGATCATTTATGTATGTATATAAATGCATTTATATGGATATATGTACACATATACCTACACATATATCAACCCTCTTCCCAGAATGTTCCTTTCTCTCACTATTCTATCACCACAATTTAGTTTTGCCTGTTTGTAAACTTCGTGTAGATAGAATCATATGGAATGTATGGCTCTAACTCTTTTCATTCAACATTGTATCTGTGAGATCTATCCATACTGTTGCAAGTATCACTAGGTTTTTAAAACTGCTATGGTAATATTTTATTATAGTAATATACTACATTACATTTACCCATTCTATTGTTAATGGATATTTTTTCCAGTTATTGAATATTTTATATAAAGTTGCTATGAATATCTTTGTACATATTTTATAGTGAATGTCAGTTCTTATTTACATTGTATATACACTCAGGAATTAAATTGCTGCATTGTAAATTAAGTTTATGATTAACTAGATTAGGTACTAACATTCTTTTTTTTAAATATTTTATTTATTTATGTGACAGACAGCCAGTGAGAGAGGGAACACAGCAGGGGAGAGGGTGAGGAAGAAGAAGAAGCAGGCTCCTAGCCAAGGAGCCCGATGTGGGACTCGAACCCGGAACACCGGGATCACGCCCTGAGCCGAAGGCAGACGCTTAACAACTGCGCTACCCAGGCACCCCAGGTACTAACATTCTTAAAAAGTTGTACTATTTCACAATTCTATCAGCAATGCAAGAGAGTTCTAGTTGTTTCAAATCCTTGCCAAGTGTTGGTATTGTCCTTTTCTTTCCATTCTGGTATGTGTGCAGTGGTATGTACTTGTGGTTTTATTTGCATTACCCTGAGCAGTAAAGATATTTATCACCTTCCTATATGCTTATGGTTCATTTTGATTTCCTCTAATGTCAAGAGTCTCTTCAATTCTTTACCCATGTTAAAAATTGGGTTTCCCTTTCTCTTATTTACTTATGAACTTCATCTTTTCTAGGTATAAGAACTTTGTCAAATACATGTAGTCTGAAAAATCTCTTCATAGCTTATTCCTTCTTTATTTTCTTGATAGTGTCTTATGATAAACAGAACTAACATCTATTAAGTCAATTTAGCAATTTTAAAGTTTTATAATTAAAAGTGATTTTGGTGTGTTGACAAAGAATTTTTTTCAAGTTTTTATTTAAATTCCAGTTAGTTAATATACAGTGTAATATTAATTTCAGGTATAGGATTTAGTGATTCATCACTTACATATGACACCCAGCGCTCATCACAACGAGTGCACTACTTAATACCCATCACCCATTTAACCCATACCCTGTCCACCTCCCCTCTAGTAACCCTCAGTTTGTCCCCTATGGTTAAGACTCTGTTTTATGGTTTCCCTCTCTGCTTTTCTCCCACATTCATTTGTTTGTTTCTTAAGTTCCATGTATGAGTGGAATCATATGGTATTTGTCTTTCTCTGGCTGACTTATTTCACTTAGCGTAAGTGAAGCTCCAACCCGGTCATTGCAAATGGTAAAATTTTATTCCTTTTTATGACTGAATAATATTCCATTAGATAGGTTGATAATAGATAGATAGATAGATAGATAGATAGATAGATAATAGATCAATTGAAAGATAGATGCCACCAGCATATTTCACAGAACTAGAACAAGCAATCTTAAAATTTGTATGGAACAACAAAAGACCCTGAATACCCAAAGCAATCCTGAAAAAGAAAACCAAAGCTCGAGGCATCGCAATTCTGGACTTTCTTTATTCATTCATCAGTCAATGGACATTTGGGCTCTTTCCATAATTTGGCTATTGTTGATAATGCTGCTATAAACATTGAGGTGCATGTATCCCTTTAAATCAGAATTTTTGTATCCTTTGGGTAAATACTGAGCAGTGCAATTGCTGGATTGTAGGGGCATTCTATTTTTAACTTTTTGAGGAACCTCTATACTGTTTTCCAGAGTGGCTGTACCAGTTTGCATTCCCATCAGCAGTGTGTGAAGTTTCCCCTTTCTCTTCATCCTTGCCAACACCTGTTGTTTCCTGTGTTGTTAATTTTAGCCATTCTGACAGGTGTGAGGTGGTATCTCATTGTGGTTTTCATTTGTATTTCCCTGATGGTGAGTGATGTTGAACATCTTTTCATGTGTCTGATAGCCATCTGGATGTCTCCTTTGGAAAAATGTCTATTCATGTCTTCTGCCCATTTCTTGATTGGGTACTTTGATTTTTGGGTGTTGAGTTTGATAAGTTCTTTATAGATTTTGGATACTAATCCTTTATCAGATATGTTATTTGCAAACATCACCCATTCTGAAGGCGCCTTTTGGTTTTGTTGATTGTTGCCTTCACTGTGCAGAAACTTCTTATCTTGATGAAGTCCCAATAGTTCATTTTTGTTTTTGTTTCCCTTGCCTCAGGAGACATATTTAGTAAGAAGTTGCTACAGCTGATGTCAAAGAAGTTGCAGTCTGTGTTCTCCTCTAGGATTTTGATGGGGTCCTCTCTCATATTTAGTTTTTCATTCATTTTGAGTTTTTTTTTTTTTGTATGGTGTAAGGGAATGGTTTCATTCTCTTGCATGTTGCTGTCCAGTTTCCCCAACACCTTTTGTTGAAGAAACTATCTTTTTTCCATTGGATATTCATTCCTGCTTTGTCAAAGATTAGTTGACCATAGATTTGAGGGTTCATTTCTGGGTTCTCTATTCTGTTCCATTGATCTATGTGTCTATTTTTGTGCCAGTACCATACTGTCTTGATCACGACAGCTTTGTAATATAACTTAAAGTCCAGAATTGCAATGCCTCCAGCTTTGGTTTTCTTTTTCAAGATTGCTTTGGCTATTCAGGGTCTCTTGTTGTTCCATACAAATTATAGGATTGCTTGTTCTTGTTCTGTGAAATATGCTGATGGTATTTTGATAGGGTTTGCGTTAAATGTGTACATTGTTTTGGGTAGTATAGACATTTTTACAATATTTGTTCTTCCAATCCATGAACATGGAAGGTTCTTCCATTTCTTTGTGTCTTCTTCAATTTCTTTCATCAGGGTTCTATAGTTTTCAGAGTACAGGTCTCTTACCACCTTGGTTAGGTTTACTCCTAGGTATCTTATAGGTTTTGGTGCAATTGTAAATGGGATCAATTCCTTGATTTCTCTTTCTTCTGCTTCATTATTGGTGTATAGAAATGTAACAGATTTCTGTACATTGATTTGTATCCTGTGACTTTACTGAATTCATGTATCAATTCTAGCAATTTTTTGGTGGAGTCTCTTGGGTTTTCTGTATGGAGTATCATGTTACATACAAATAGTGAAAGTTTTACTTCTTCTTTGCCTATTTGGATGCCTTTTATTTCTTTTTGTTGTCTGATTGCTGTAGTTAGGACTTCCAGTACTATGTTAAATAACAGTTGTGAGAATGGACATCCCTGTCTTGTTCCTGACCTTAGAGGAAAAGCCTTCAATTTTTCCCCATTGAGGATGATATTAGCTGTAGGTCTTTTGTATATAGTCTTTAGATGTTGAGGTATATTCCCTCTGTTCCTAATTTGTGCAGGGTTTTTATCATGAGTGGATGCAGTAGTTTGTCCAACTGTTTTTCTGCATCTATTGAGAGGATCATATGGTTCTTATCCTTTCTTTTATTAATGTTGTGTATCATGTTGATGTATTTGCAAATATTGAACCACACTTGCAGCCCAGGAATAAATCCCCCTTGATCGTGGAGAATGATTCTTTCAATATATTGTTGGGTTTGATATGCTAGTATTTTGTCGAGAACTTTTGCACCCATTTTCATCAGGGATATTGGTCTGTAGTTCTCCTTTTTTAGTGGAATCTTTGTCTGGTTTTGGAATTAGGGTAATGCTGGCCTCATAGGATGAGTTTGGAAGTTTTCCTTCCACTTCTATTTTTTTGAATAGTTTGAGAAAAATAGCTATTAACTCTTCTTTAAATGTTTGGTAGAATTCCCCTGTGAAGCCATCTGGCCCCGGACTTTTGTTGGTTGGGAAATATTTGATTACAGATTCAATTTCTTTGTTGGTTATGTGTCTGCTCAAGTTTTCCATTTCTTCCTGTTTCAGTTTTGGTGTTCATATGCTTCTAGGAATTTATTCATTTCTTCCACATTGTCTGATTAGTTGGTGTATAATTTTTCATAATATTCTCTTACAATTGTATTTCTGTGGCATTAGTAGTTATTTCTCTACTCTCATTTATTTATTGGTGTCCTTTCTCTTTTCTTTTTGTTATGTCTAAGTATTTATAAATTTTATCGTTTTTTTTGGAAGAACCAGCTCCTAGTTTCATTTATCTTTTCTACTGTTTTGTTGCTGCCGCTGTTGTTTCTATACTGTTTATTTCTGCTCTAATCTTTATTATTTCCCTTCCTCTGCTGGTCTTAGACTGTTTGTTTTTCTTTTTTTTAATTCCGTTAGGTGAGGTTAGGTTGTATATTTGAGATTTTTTCTTGCTTCTTGAGGTAGGCCTGTATTAATTACTATATACTTCCTTCTTAGTGCCACTTTTGTTGCATCCCAAAAGTTTTGGACTGTCATGTTTCCATATTCATTTGTTTCCATTTATTTTTTAATTTCTTCTATAATTTCCTGGTTGACCCATTCATTCTTTAGTAATATGTTCTTTAATCTCCATGTATTTGTGCTCTTTCTAAATTTTTCCTTGTGGGTGACTTCAAGTTTCATAGCATTGGGATCAGAAAATTTGCACGGTATGATCTCAATCTTTTTGTACTGGTTAAGGCTTGATTTATAATTTAGTATATGATCTATTCTGGAGAATGTCCCATGTACACTCTAAAGGAATGTGCATTCTATTGCCTTAGGATGAAATGTTCTGAGAATGTGTATTCTGTTGCCTTAGGATGAAATGTTCTGATTATATCTGTTAAGTCCATCTGGTCCAGTGTGTCATTCAAAGCCATTGTTTCCTTATTGATTTTCTGCTTAGGTGTTCTGGCCATTGATGTAAGTGGATTGTAAAATGCCCTACTATTATTGTATCAATGAGTTTCTTTATGTTTCTTATTGTTTTCTATATTTGGGAGCTCCCATGCTGGGGGTATAAATATTTATAATTGTTAGATCTTCTGTTGGGTAGTTCCCTTTATGATGATATATTGCCTTTCTTCATCTCTTGTTACAGTCTTTGGTTTAAGTATAGCTACTCCAGCTTTCTTTTGACATCTATTTGCATGAAAAATGGTTCTCCATCCCCTCACTTTCTATCTGTAGGTGTCTTTAGGTCTAAAATGAGTCTCTTATGGACAGCATATATATGGGTCTTATTTTTTTATCCATTCTGATACTCTATGTCTTTTGATTAGAGCATTAAGTCCATTTACATTCAGAGTGATTATTGATAAATATGTATTTAGTTTCATTTTGTTACTTGTTCTGTAATTGTTTCTGGAGATTTTTCTCTGTACCTTTCTAGTCTTTTTAGCTTTTGGTCTTTCCTTCTCACTCAAAGAGCCCCTTTAATATTTTTTCTAGGGCTGGTTTAGTGGTCATGGACTCCTTTAGTTTTTGGTTGCCTGGGAAACTCTTTATCTCTCCTTCTATTCTGAATGATAGTCTTGCTGCATAAAGTATTCTTGGTTGCATATTTTTTCCCATTCAGCATGTTGAATATATCATCCCATTCCCTTCTGGCCTGCCAAGTTTGTGTGGACAGATCTGCTGTTAACCTTATTGGTCTTTCCTTGTAAGTTAGGGACTTTTGTCTTGCTGTTTTTAGTATTTTTTTCTTTATCACTGTATTGCAAAATTAATTCAACATGTCTTGGTGTTGACCTGCTTTTGTTGATTTTGATGGGAGTTCTCTGTGCTTCCTAGATTTGGATGTCTGGTTCCTTCCCCAGATTAGGGAAGTTTTCAGCTATAATTTGCTCCGATCAACCTTTTGCCTCCTTTTCCCTCTCTTTCTTTTGGGGCTCCTATGATACAAATGTTTTTATGTTTGATGGAGTCCCTGAGTTCCCTAAGTCTACTTTTGTGATCCATAATTTTCTTTCTCTCTTGTCTTCAGCTTCATTATTTTCCATAACTCTATCTTCTATATTATTTATTTGTTTCTCTGCTTCTTACATCCTTGGGTCATTACATCCAGTCATTTTTGATTCTTGGTTATTACATATTTCATTTTGGAATTATTGGTTTTTAGCTCTTTTATCTCTACAGTAATGGTCTCCCTGATGTCTTCCATGCTTTTCTCAAGGCTAGCTAGCATTCTTATGATTGTTGCTTTAAATTCTGGATCAAGTGTGTAACTTATATTTGTTTCAATTAGATTCCTCACCATGACCTTTTCTTGTTATTTCTTTTGGGATGAATTCCTCTATCTTGGCATTTTGTTTAGGTCTCTGTCCTCTTCTGTATGTTTCAAAAGCCTGTTATATTTCCTGCTCCTTAGAATAATGGCTTTATGAAGAAGAGGCCATATAAAGTCTAGGGCCTGGCACATCAGGAAGTGTCTCTGGTATGTGCTGCATGTACTCTGCTGCTTTGTTTTGACTGCTCTGTCTTTCAGGTCAGTCATCTGCATAGGCTCTTCTTGCACGCATAGAGGAGTGTTTGGAACCTGGCCAGAGTGTGGTGAGTTTTAACTAGGTGTGTTCTGTTCTGTTTGTTAAAAGAGACTTGAAGCTATTTCTGCTTGAACTGAAGCTTTGCAGAACTCTATGGTCAGTAGAGATGATGTATGTGGGGTTTTTGTGCTGGTCTTCTGGGGAAGGAGCCTGCTGCACTGGTCCTTAGGCACCCTTACCCAAGAAGAGTAGTACCACCAGAGCTCAGGGAGGGTGGGATTGGTGAAAGGTTAGGCATCCAGTGTTGGTGCTGTGCTGCTTACTGAAGTTGGTTTATGCTGAGGGATGGGGGTAGTAAATGGCACCAGCCAGCAACTTTGTCACCGAGGAGAGGAGGTTGTGCTTGCTGCTCTCAGAGAAGATCTTTCAGAGGAGTGAATCATTTCCCCTCATGCATCACAGGTATTTTTCAGATCACTGTTTTGACTATCTGTTCTGGGTCTCTGGCCTGCCTGGAGCAGTGCAGTGTACCTTGGGCTCTACCCCTGCTAAGCCTGCTGACTTTTAAAATTCTAAACTTCAGGGACCTGGTGTGGCAGGGACCTGCACTGGTCCTCAGGGAAAGGGTCTCACAGCACTGTGACTGACTCAGGTTTCACCCAGAAAGGCAGTAAAGCCAGAGCACAGGAGGTGGGATTTTTAACAAAGCAGACCAAACAACCAGTGTCTGGGTTAGCTGCCCTCAGCAGGTGTCTCTGAGCATATCCTGAGGGGCTGGGGAGGGAAATAGTGCCTGCCAATTCTTTTGTACCCAGAGAAGCAAGCTACCTCTCACAGATGTATTCCAAAAAGTATGAACAATCTTTTCCAGTGCATCTTAGGTGACCCTCAATCGCAGGTGCTCCCCCAGGGGTTGCTGGTCTGCCTCCTCTCCAGAAGTAGGGCAGCATCCTCAGGTCTCTATCCCAGCCAAGCCCAGAAATCTCTAAAACTCCAGTCTTTGAATGATGCTGGTTGCAAAAACCCATGAAAGTCAGCCCCTCTCATTTTCCCAGCCAATGACTTTGGGAAAGTGCTCTCCTTTTGTGGATCCCTGTGCACTCCACTCTCTTTTGCCTTTCTCTGTGACCAGGGGTCCCTCCCTTCTGCAGCACCTGCAATCCATTTTTCCCCTAAACCACATCTCTACACTTCCTACTTTCCTTGATGTGGCCTCCTCTCTCCCTCTAGTTGTGCAGTTTGTTCTATCAGTTATCAGGTTGATTTCTTGGGCATTCAGAATGATTTGATAGTTATCTAGCTGTGTTTGAGGGATGCGGCAAACCTAAGGTCTTCCTACTATGCTGCCATCTTAGCTCCCCCTTGAATGAAGGTAATTTTTTTCTTATCCCAAGCTCATTAAGATATTCTTCTTTGTTTCCTCTAGAAGCTTTATTCTTTCAGCTCTTATATTTAGATATATGATCATTCTCTAATTAACAGGATCAAGATTTTCTTCCATATAGATATCCAATTTACTAAATGCATTTTTATTTCTTTTTTTCCCTAATGAATTGCAGTGGAATCTTTGATGAAAATCATGTGTAGCCATCAGTATTTGGACTCTCTAGTCCATAATTTATTTGCTCTCTTTGTACCAACACCAAACTATCTTAATTACTTTCTTCATAGTAAATCTTGATATTTGATCATATAAATCTTCCAGATTTATTCTTTTCTGCAATACTATGTCGGATATTCTTGGAATTTTGCATATCCATATTTTGAGAAATAGTTTGCCAATTTAAAATGAAATCTGGAATTTAAAATAAACTAGGGTTTTAACTTGTATACTATTACATCTATAAAATATTTAGGGATATTTACCCCAAAGATACAGATATAGTGAAGAGAAGGGCCATATGCACCCCAATGTTCATAGCAGCATTGTCCACAATAGCCAAATTGTGGAAGGAGCCGAGATGCCCTTCAACAGATGGCTGGATTAAGAAGATGTGGTCCATATATAGAATGGAATATTACTCAGCCATCAAAAAGAACGATTTCACAACATTTGCAGCAACATGGACGGGACTGGAGGAGATAATGCTAAATGAAATAAATCAAGCAGAGAAAGACAATTATCATATGGTTTCACTCATTTATGGAACATAAGAAGTAGGAAGATCGGTAGGATAAGAAAGGGAAGAATGAAGGGGGGGTGAACAGAAGGGGGAATGAACCATGAGAGACTATGGACCCTGGAAAACAAACTGAGGGCTTCAGAGGGGAGGGGAGTGGGGGAATGGGATAGGCTGTAATGGGTATTAAGGAGGGCATGTATTGCATGGTGCATTGGGTGTTAGATGCAAGTAATGAATCATGGAAGTTTACATCAAAAACTAGGGATGTACTGTATGATGACTAACATAATAAAAAGTTATTATAAAAAATAAAATAAAAAATAAAATTAAAGAAATTGTCCTGTACAGTGATATCTTCCATTTTGTTTAAAGGAAACAAAATGAGGGCTTCAGAGGGGATGGGGGTGGGGAATTGGGATAGGCCAGTGATGGGTATTAAGGAGGACATGTAGTGCATGGAGCACTGGGTGTTATATGCAAACAATGAATCATGGAACACTACGTCAAAAACTAAAGATGTACTGTATGGTGACTAACATAACATAATAAAAAAATTTAAAAATAAATTAAAAAAAGATTTTATATCAATAATATTTTGTAGTTTTTAGTATAGAATCTTTGCACAACTTCACTTAGATGTCTTTCTATGTATATTTTAAATTGTATTATAAATGACATTTAAATTTTTATTTTCCATTTTTAAATGCTACTATCTAGAAATACACTTGAAATTTGTGCATTGGCTTTGTATGTAATAAAATTGCCAAACTCCCTCCTCATTTCTAATACTTTTGGGGGCAGATAGGAGCTTGTGTATTATCTGAGAGTAAAGACAAGTTTTATTATTCTTTTTCAATCTTAGTCTGTACCTTTTATTTCTTTATCTGTCTTAATTGTTTTGGGTAACACTTTCAATAAAATGTTGAATGGAAATAATGATAGTAAATACACTTCTGTTCTCAAATTCAGAGGAAAGTTTACAATATTTCATCATTAGGTATGATGCTTACTATGTTTTTTGTTGATAACCTTTTTCCAATTAAGGAACTTCCCTTATATTCCTACTTTGCTAAGTTTTTGTTTATTTGTTTTGTTTTTAATCATTTTATTTTTAATTCATGGATGACTCATTTTTAAATTTAAAAATGACTTATTACTGCAGAAGCAATATATGCTTATAGTAGAAATTAAAAAAAAAGAAAGAAGAAAAAGAAAAATACATTCAGTATTACATTACCCAGTGAGAGTAACTGTTAATATTGTGTTTTGTGTCTTTCCAAATCATTTTTTATTTTATTTTTTAATTATGTTATGTTAGTCACCATACAGTACATCGTTAGTAGATGAATGGATAAAGAAATGTGGTTCATATATAACATGGAATATTACTCAGCCATCAGAAAGTATGAGTACCCACCATTTGCATTGACATAGATGAAACTGGAGGGGATTATGCTAAGTGAAATAAATCAAGCAGAGAAAGACAATTATCCTATGGTTTCACTCATATGTGGAGCATAAGAAATAGCACAGAGGACATTAAGAGAAGGAAGAGAAAACTGAAGGGGGAGAAATCAGAGGGGGAGATGAACCACGAAAGACTATGGACTCCAGGAAACAATCTGAAGCTTTCAGATGGGAGGGGGGTCGGGGGATGGGGTAGCCAGGTGATAGGTATTAATGAAGGCACGTGTTGTAATAAGCGCTGTTTTGTTATTATTTTTTTTTACCTTGGCTGAGTGTTGAATTTTGTCAAATGTATTTTATGAATCTATCTAGAATTATCATAGGTTTTTTGCAGCAAATTTCATTGTTTTTCAAATATTAAACTTACCTTGCATTTCTGAAAAAAATCACTGGATTTGATTTGTTAATATTTATTAAGGTTTTTATATCTATGATATATATTTCAATTAGGTAATTTGTTGTTCATATTGTTCCTATTCTTACTGATTTATCATCTGCTTGTTCTATTGGTTATTGTGAAAAGTATGTTTATATCTTACAGTGCAATAGTCGATATATATTTTTTCCTTTGAGCATCATCATTTTTTTTTCTTTATAAATATTTAAATCTATGTTATCCAGGACATATACATTTGGATTTTTATTTTTTTCTGGTGAACTGACCATTTTGCCATTTTAAAAATATCATTCCCCCCACTAGTTATATTGAGAAATAATTGACAAACATCACTATAAGTTTAAGAAGTACAGCATGATGTATTGATTCACATATATTGAGAAATGATTAGCACAATAGTTTTAATTAACATCCATCATCTCACGTAGATACAATAAAAAGAAAAGAAAAATTATTTTTGTGGTGAGAACTCTTAGGATCTACTTTCTCAATGTCTCCTATGTATCATACAGCAGTGTTAATAATAGTCATCATATTGTACATTATAACCCTAGTATTTATTTATCTTATAACTGTAAGTTTGTACCTTTTGACCACCATCATTTAATTGTTTTCAACCTTCATCAATGCCTAAACCCATCTCTGGTAATCAGAAATCTAATCTTTTTCTATGAGTTTGGTGAGTCATATAGTAGTTGTAATTTTAATTTTTTGAGGAAACTCCATACTGTTTTCCATAGTGACTGTACCAGTTCACAATCTTACCAACAGTGCACAAGGGTTCCCTTTTCTCCACATCCATGCCAGCATATGATATCTCTTGTCTTTTTGATGATGGTCTTTTTAATAGGCAGGAGGTGATATCTCACTGTGGTTTTAATTTGCATTTCCCTAATAATGACTAGTGGCATTGAGCATCTTTTCATGTACCTGTTGGCCATTTGTACATCTTCTTTGGAAAAATGTCTATTCAGGTCATTTGCACATTTTTAAGTTGGATTCTTGGTTTTTGGTGTTTTTGTTGCTGTTGTTATTGAGTTGTATGAGTTCTTTATATGTTTATTTTTTATATTAACTTCTATCATATATATGGTTGGCAAACATTTTTTTCCCACCCAGTCAGTTCTCTTTCCACTTTGTTGGTCATTTTCTTTTTCTTTTTTCTTTTCTTTCTTTCTTTCTTTTTTTTTTTTTGCTATGCAGATGCTTTTTATTTTATTTTTATTTTTTTAGATTATTTATTTATTCATTTGACAGAGAGAGACACAGCCAGCAAGAGAGGGAACACAAACAAGGAGAGTGGGAGAGGAAGAAGCAGGATCCCAGTAGAGCAGGGAGACCAATGCGGGGCTCGATCCCAGAACCCTGGGATCACGCCCTGGGCTGAAGGCAGATGCTTAATGACTGAGCCACCCAGGCATCCCGATGCAGAAGCATTTTAGTTTGATAGTTCCACTTGCTTATTTTTTTGTACATGTACTTGACCTATGATTTCCAAAAACTCATTACCAATATTCATGTCTAGGAGTTTTTTTTTTTTCCTGTTTTATTTTAGGAGTGAAAGGTGTAAGACAGAGGTCAACATTTCATTCTTTTATTTATTTTTTTATAATAATATTTTTTATAATATTATCTTATTCACCATACAGTACATCCCTGGTTTTTGATGTAAAATTTGATGATTCATTACTTGAGCATAACACCCACTGCACCATGCAATATGTGCCGTCCTTACTACCCATCACCAGCCTATCCCATTCCCCCACACCCCTCCCCTCTGAAGCCCTCAGTTTGTTTCTCAGAGTCCATGGTCTCTCATGCTTCATTCCCCTACTGATTACCCTCCCTTTCTTTATCCCTTTCTTCTCCTACCGATCTTCCTAGTTCTTATGTTCCATAGATGAGAGAATCCATATGATAATTGTCATTCTCGGCTTCACTTATTTCACTTAGCATTATTCCTCCAGTGCTGTCCATGTTGCAGCAAATTTTGAGAAATCCTTCTTTTTGATGGCTGAGTAATATTCCATTGTATATATGGACCACATCTTCTTTTTTTTTTTAAATGATTTTTTATTATATTATGTTAGTCACCATACAGTACATCCCTGGTTTCCGATGTAAAGTTCGATGATTCATTAGTTGTGTATAACACCCAGTGTACCATGCAATACATGCCCTCCTTACTACCCATCACCGGTCTATCCCATTCCCCCACCCCCCTCCCCTCTGAGGCCCTCAGTTTGTTTCTCATAGTCCATAGTCTTTCATGTTTCATTCCCCCTTCTGATTACCCCCCTTTCTTTACCCCTTTCTTCCCCTACTGATCATCCTAGCTCTTATGTTCCATAGATGAGAGAAATCATATGATAGTTGTCTTTCTCTGCTTGACTTATTTCACTTAGCATTATCTCCTCCAGTGCCGTCCATGTTGCAGCAAATGTTGAGAACACGTTCTTTCTGATAGCTGAGTAATATTCCATTGTATATATGGACCACATCTTCTTAATCCAGTCATCTTTTGAAGGGCATCTCGGCTCCTTCCACGATTTAGCTATTGTGGACAAAGCTGCTATGAACATTGGGGTGCATATGGCCCTTCTCTTCACTACGTCTGTATCTTTGGGGTAAATACCCAGTAGTGCAATGGCTGGATCACAGGGTAGTTCAATTTTTAACTTTCTTGAGGGACCCTCACACTGTTTTCAAGAGTGGCTGTACCAACTTGCATTCCCACCAACAATGTAGGAGGGATCCCCTTTCTCTACATCCTCTCCAACAATTGTTGTTTCTTGCCTTGTCAATTTTTGCCATTCTAACTGGCATAAGGTGGTATCTCAGTGTGGTTTTGATTTGAATTTCCCTGATGGCTAATGATGTTGAACATTTTTTTCATGTGTCCGTTAGTGATTTGCATGTCATCAATGGAAAAGTATCTGTTCATATCTTCTGCCTATTTTATGATTTGTTTATTTGTTTCTTGTGTATTGAGTTTGAGAAGTTCTTTGTAGATCTTGGATACCAGTCTTCTATCTGTAGTGTCATTTGCAAATATATTCTCCCATTCCCTGGGCTGCTTCTTACTTTTTTGGACTGTTTCCTTGGCTGTGCAGAAGCTTTTTATCTTGATGAAGTCCCATAAGCTCATTTTATCTTTTGTTTCTCTTGACTTTGGGGATGTGTCATGAAAAAGGTTGCTTTGGCCAATGTCGTAGAGTTGCTACCTATGTTCTCCTCTAGAATTTTGATGGATTTCTGTCTCACATCGAGGTCTTTCATCCATTTGGATTTTATTTTTGTGTATGGTGTGAGAGAGTGGTCAAGTTTCATTCTTTTGCATGTAGCTGTCCAATTTTCCCAGCACCATTTATTGAAGAGACTGTCTTTTTCCCACCGGATGTGTTTTCCTGCTTTATCAAAGATTAGTTGCCCAAAGAGCTGAGGGTCCGTTTCTGGGGCCTCTATTCTGTTCCATTGGTCTATGTGTCTGTTTTTGCGCCAGTACCATGCTGTCTTTGTGATCACAGCTTTGTAGTACAACTTGAAATCCAGCATTGGGATGCCCCCAGCTTTGTTTTTCCTTTTCAACAGTTCCTTGGCGATTTGGGGCCTTTTCTGGTTCCACACATATTTAAGGGCTATATGTTCCAGCTCTTTGAAAAATGTCATTGGTATTTTGATCAGGATAGCATTGAAAGTGTAGATTGCTCTGGGTAGCATAGACATTTTTTTAAAAGATTTTATTTATTTATGCGACAGAGAGACAGCCAGTGAGAGAGGGAACATAGCAGGGGGAGTGGGAGAGGAAGAAGCAGGCTCCCAGCGGAGGAGCCTGATGTGGGACTCGATCCCGGAACACCGGGATCACGCCCTGAGCTGAAGGCAGACGCTTAACGACTGTGCTACCCAGGCGCCCCGCATAGACATTTTAGCTATGTTTATTCTTCCTATCCATGAGCATGGAATATTCTTCCATCTTTTTGTGTCTTCTTCAATGTCTTTCAAGAGTGATTTGAGTTTCTAGAATATTTCCTTTACGTCTCTGGTTAAGTTAATTCCAAGTTAACATATGGTTTTTGGTGCTATTGTAAATGGGATGGATTCCCTAATTTCTCTTTCTTCAGTCTCGTTATTCGTGTATAGAAATGCAACTGATTTCTGAGCATTGATTTTGTATCCCGCCACATCACTGAATTGCTCTATAACTTCTAATTGTTTGGGAGTAGAATCTTTTGGGTTTTCCATATAGAGTATCATGTCATCTGCACAGAGAGACAGTTTGATTTCTTCTTTGCCGATTTAGATGCCTTTATCCCTTTTTGTTGTCTGCTTGCTGTTGCAAGGAGTTCTAGTACTACGTTGAATAATAATGGCGAGAGTGGGCATCCTTGTTGTGTTCCTGATCTTAAGGGAAAGGCTTCCAGCATTTCCCTATTGAGAATGATATTTGCTGTAGGCTTTACATAGATGGTTATTATGAGATTGAGGAATGTGCCCTCTATCCCTACACTCTGAAGGGTTTTAATCAGGAAAGGATGCTTTATTTTGTCAAATGCTTTTTCTGCATCTATTGAGAGAATCATATGATTTTTAGTTTTTTTCTTGTTGATAAAATATATGACACTGACAGATTTGCAAATGTTGAACCACCCTTGCATCCCAGGGATGAATTGCACTTGGTCATGATGGATAATCCTTTTAGTGTACTGTTGGATTCTATTAGCAAGGACCTTGTTGAGAATTTTGGCGTCCATATTCATTAGGGAAATCAGTCGGTAATTCTCCTTTTTGATGGGGTCTTTGCCTGGTTTGGGTATCAAGGTAATATTGGCCTCATAGAATGAGTTTGGTAGCTTTCCTTCTGTTTCTATTTTTTGAATTAGCTTTAGGACAATAGGTATTATTGCTTCTTTGAATGTTTGGTAGAGTTCCGCATGAAAACCATTGCGTCCTGGCATTTTGTTTTTTGGAAGGTTTTTAATCACTGTTTCAATCTCTTCATAATTAATTGGTCTGTTTAAAAAATCAATTTCTTCCTGTTTCAGTCTTGGTAGTTTATAGGTTTTCAGGAAGTCCTCCATCTCTTCCAGATTGCTTAATTTATTGGCATAAAGCTGTTGATAAAAGTTTCTAATAATCCTTCCAATTTCATTGGTGTTGGTTGTGACCTCTCCCTTTTCATTCTTAATTTTATTAATTTGGGTCGTTTTTCTATTCTTTTTGATAAGTCTTGCCAGTGGTTTGTCAATTCTGTTTACTCTTTAAAAGAACCAGCTTCTAGTTCTGTTGATCTGCTCTACTGTGCTCCTGGTTTCTAATTCATTGATCTCTGCTCTAATTTTGATCAACTGCTTTCTTGTGCGTGGATTAGGCCTATCCCTCTGTTGCTGTTCCAGCTTCCTGAGGTGAGAATATAAAAACTGCATTTTAGTATTTTCTATTCTTTTGATTGAAGCTTGGATGGCTATGTATTTTCCCCTTAGGACTGCCTTTACAGTATCCCTTAGGCTTTGGACCACTGTGTTTTTATTCTCGTTGTTATCCATAAATTGTTTAAATTGATTTTTGATTTCCTGGTTTATCGAATCATTCTTGAGCAGGATGGTTCTTAGTCTCCACGTGTTTGAGTTTCTTCCAAATTTTTCCTTGTGTTTGAGTTCCAATTTCAAAGCGTTGTGGTCTGAGAATATGCAGGGAATAATTTCAGTCTTTTGGTATTGGTTGAGACCTGTGTCGTGACTCAGAGCATGGTCTATTCTTGAGAATGTTCCATTGGCATTAGAATAGAATGAGTATTCTTTGGTTCTGGGGTGTAGTGTTCTATATATATCTATGAGGTCCAACTCGTCGAGCATGGCATTCAAAGCCCTTGTTTCTTTGTCGATTTTCTGCATGGGTGTTCTGTCTATTTCTGATAGTGGAGTGCTGAGGTCCCCTACTATTAACGTATTTTTATATATATGTCTCTTTATTGTGGTTACGAGTCGGCTTGTGTATCTTGTTGCTCCTCTGTTATGGGCATATATATTTATAATTGTCATATCCACTTATTGGATACATCCTTTAAGAATAAGATAGTGCCCTTCTGCGTCTCTAACTATAGTCTGTAGTTTAAAATCCAATTTATCTGATATGAGAATTGCTACCCCAGCTTTCTTTTGAGGTCCATTTGCATGAAAGATGGTACTCCATCCCTTTACTTTCAGTCTGTATGTATCTTGAGGTTCAAGATGAGTCTCTTCTGGACAGCAAATGGATGGGTCATGTCTTTTTATCCAATCTGCAACCCTGTGGTATTTTATGGGAGCATTTATGCCATTTATATTGAGACTGATTATTGAGAGATATGATTTTAATGATGCCATGTTGCCTGTAAAGTCTTTGTTTCTATAGATTTTAACTTTCTGTTCTGTATCACTCTTGGGGCCTTTTTACTTTTATAGGACCCCCCTTAATATCTCTTGTAACCCTGGCTTCATGGTTATGAAATTGGTCAATGGCGATTCTGGAAGGTCTTTATTTCTCCAATTCTGAATGATAGCCTTATTGGATAACGGATCCTTGGCTGCATGTTTTTCTCTGAAAAAGCTTTAAAAATGCCCCCCCCAAACCCTTTCTCTCATTCCAGGTCTGTGTTGAGAGTTCTGACATAATTCTGATACCTTTGCCTTGGTACGTGAGAAATTTCTTTGCCCTGACTGCTTTCAATTCTGTATCCTTGGATCTAATATTTGCAAATTGCACTATGATGTGATGTGGCATAGGTTTGTCATGGTTGAGCTTGGGAGGGGTCCTCTCTGCCTCTTGGACTCGAATGCTTGTTTACTTTGCTAGATTAGGGAAGTTTTCAGCTACAATTTGTTTAAATATCTCTTCTAGACCTCTGCTTTCATCCATCCCCTCGGGGATGCCAATAATTCTGACATTGGAACATTTCCTTGAGTCATTAATCTCCCTTAACCTACATTCTTGAGATTGGATTTTTTTGAGCCAAGTTTCTATTTTAGCTTTTTCTTCTACTAACCCATCATTCAATTCATGGATACGTTCTTCTGCCTCATTCACCCTGGCTGTCAGTGCATCTAGTTTTGACTGCATTTGATTCATAGAATTTTTAATTTCTGCCAGATTCACTCTCATTTCCGCCCTTAGAGATTCTATATTCTCATTAATATTTTCATTAATATTTTTTTCAAGTCTACATATCATCTTGACCATTGTTACTCTGAATTCCATTTCTGATAATTTGGTTATATCCATATCCATTAGTTCTGTGGCAGAGGCCACAGACTCATTGTCTTTTCTTTGCTGGGGGGGGATTTCTCCTTCTCGTCATTCTGATGAGGAGAGAATGCGGGGTTGTCCAGAGCCCAAATTATTGACCAGGACCCAGGCCGTGTGCCCTTGTTTTACAGGGATCTTAGGGATGTGGGCTTCTTGATTTTTCAGCCTGCCTTCTGGTGGAGGGGCCTGCCGTGCCGATAGTCATGCAACCCTGTTTAGGTAGAGTCTCCGTGTCCCCTGGGAGGGGGGATGGGGATGGGCACAATGTGAGCCGGTATTTCCAGGCTTTTGTTCTCTGGCGGCTTTTCCTGGCAGTTTGCTGTGCCTCTTCTGCGAGTCAGAGCAGCACTAGCCGAATCTCAGCCTCTGTTTCAGAACAGAGGGATCTGGCCAGATTAACTCTGTTTCTGTTGCTGCTTCTCAACCCTACAGGGTCCGGGGATGTGCGCCCCACACCCGGCGTCCCAGCCCTCGCTTCCAGGGCCTGCGCATCTCTGTCCTTTGTGTTTCTAACACCGCCAGCTGCCAGCCGCCCCCGCTCACTCGGAGCTCCGTTTCAATGTGGTTTGAGCACTCTGGAGCTCCGGTTTTCAGACTGGTCATGCAAGTTCCCTGGCTCATGGTCTCAGTCTGCTCTCTTGGGGGTGCTGGTCCGCAAGTCCGCCCGCTCCCCAGTCCAGGTGGCTACCGCTTCCCAGCACCTGAATGCGGCAGCTCCCTCCCCTTTCCGCTTATCTTCCGATATCTGTGCGCGGCTTCACGGCTCCCTGCTTCTACGTCAATACCCATTGCTGGATACGTTCATTTGTGGAGATCCAGATGTATCTTCCTGTGTCTCAGGCTGATTCTGTGTATGTTCAGGATGGTCTGGTATCTATCCAGCTCGACTCAGGGGACCAGCTGAAAAAGGGGACCCCTACTCCTCCCCAATCTTAACTCCTCACTCTTATCTTCAGTTTTCTGTTTTTCTTTTTTAAATGTATTAGCAGCATATAATTGTTTTTTATTTTATCTCCCAGATGTAATTACTTGTATTTTTTAAGTGTATATCCACTATCTTGGTATTTCTTTTCCATTGTATCTTTGTGTTCTATTTTTCTTCATTAATTTCTTTTGAATGATTCAAATAATTTTATAATATGTAATATAATATGTAAAATTTTGTAATTTTATATTATATATATGTAATATATATATATATATCTGCCACTACTCCCCAATAATACTAGATCCTTAGAAGCTATTAATCCACTTCATTCCCTCACACATTTTCTACTATTGCTATCATCAATTTTAATTCTCTATATATTTAGAGGCAAAACATTTTTGTCATTACATTCAGTTTTTAAAATTTATGCACATATTTACCTTTTTATGTGTTCTTCATTCTTCATTTTTTTAATAATAATATTTTTTATTATATTTTGTTAGTTACCATATAGTACATACCTGGTTTTTGATGTAAAGTTCCATGATTCATTAGTTGTTTCCATCCAGAATAATTTTATTTCTGCCTCAAGTACATCATTAAGCACTTTTGCACTTTTTTTTTTTTAGGTTAAGTGTACGGGCGACAACATGTTTATCTGGTAATGTCTTAATTTCACTTGCATTTTTGAAAAGTATATTCACTGGGTATGGAATTTGAGGTTGGCATGTATTTTATTTCAGTTTTAATATGTCATTCATTTATTTTTCAACATTTCCATTGAGAAATCCATCGTCAAGTCATACTATTTTTCTTTTATTTAAAGATTTGTTTATTTATTTTAGAGAGAGAGTGTAGGGTTAGGGGCAGAGGGACAGGGAGAGAGAGAATCTTAAGCAGACTCCCCACTGAGCAGGGATCCTGATGCAGGGCTCTATCTTAAGACCCATGAGATCATGACCAGAGCCAAAACCAAGAGTCAGATGCTTAACTGACTGAGCCACCCAGGAACCCCCATACTATTGTTCTTTTGATTGTAATGTAGCTTTTGCCCCTCAAGCTGCTTTTAAGATTTTACTTTTTTTAAATTTTTATTTATTTATTTGACAGAGAGAGACAGCCAGCGAGGGAGAGAACACAAGCAGGGGGACTGGGAGAGGAAGAAGCAGACTCCCAGCGGAGGAGCCTGATGTGGGGCTCGATCCCAGAATGGTGGGAACATGCCCTGAGCCAAAGGCAGATGCTTAAGGACTGCGCCATTCAGGCGCCCTAAGATTTTACTTTTTGTCTGTGTTTTTTGTCTGTGTAATATTTATATGTATATGTCTGTTTTTTGTTTATTCATTTGTTTGTTTGCTTTGTTTTGTTTTGTTAAGTTTTGTTTTAACAGAGAGAGAGAGAGAGAGAGGAGAGGAGGGGGAGGGGCAGAAGGAGTGGGAAAGAGAGAATCCAGGCGCCCTCCTATGTGTTTTGTTTGTTTGTTTGTTTTATTAAACTTATTGGGGTTTTCAGAAATTCTTGAATCTGTGGGTTTCATCAGTTTTGGAAAATTCCAAACGTCTCTTTAGATATTGTTTCTGCCCTATTTTCTCTTCTTTCCTTATGGATCACCAATTATTGATGTGTTAGAATTTTTTAATATGTCTACTATGTCTGTTATGCCTTTGTCTATATAACATCTTTTTTTATTCCCTCACTCTATATTCTTTAATCTACTGTTAAACCCATCTTTTGAGATTTTTAGGGCAGTTATTTTATTTTTATATTTTATATTTTTCATTTTGTACTCTTCCTATAGATTTTATTTTTATGGTGAAAGTATTAAACTGGTATTTTATTGAAAATATTAATTACATTTTTAAAAATAAGTTTTTAATTGAAAATTTTTGAGACCAATATGAGACAAGTCTAGGTTGCAGTTTTGGTAAGGCTTAGAATCTACTTCTGAGTCATTCCTGTTCTTGGGGCATAACCCTCCTGAGATTTCAACTGACAGTTTACAGTTTCAACAGGGCCTTACCTCTAGCAGGTCCTGATCTCTTATCTTTTTCTTCTAAGCATGTCATGACTGCCAAAAACTCTTCCTTTTAGAGGATTTTGGCTTCCCACCTTTACCCCATGTCCTGTGCAGCTTCACAATTGAGCAAATGTTTTGAGAAGAAAGCTGGTGATATGTTTGGTCCCTGAACCCTCCAATTTTTCACTACAGCCTTGTAAGCCTATGCTAAGATTCTCTCCTTCCCCTCCTCCCCCTTCTCATAACCATTTGTCCAGGCTAGATTAAGATTATTTGCTTCTGGTTTACACCCAAAATTGACAAATTGAGGAAAGCAGGTATATAATATCTGCTCACCTCTTCAAAATTCCACTATCCAGAATATTTTCCTTTCTCTTTTTGGCTTCTGCAGTGCTCTAATGTGTTTAAACTGATGATTTATGTTGTTTCTTTATTTCCAATCCTACTTTTTTGGGCAATCTTTGTAGGACCTCTGGTCCATTACAACATACCCCACCTCACCTGGGAAGTAGAAGTCTCTTCATGTTGTTTTTCTGACTATTAATAATATCTAACATGCATTAATCCTCAGAACAACCCTGTGACTTGGGTACAAAGAAAGGTTAAATAATTCCCCAAAGTCATACAACTAGTAAGTAACATAAGCAGGATTTGGACTCAGGTATCAGGGTCTGGAGTCCATAATCTTAACCATAGCACTACTAAGAATAAACCTCTGAAATCTCTCCACATTATGATGATGACAGAGCATTCAAGTATATGGATTCACTATAATTCACATATGCATTCTTTTATAAATAGATGTTTAGATTGCATTTAGTTTTTATTATTACAAGCAACATTAGAGCAAAGATATATGCACTTTTGTTTCCAGATAATGTGTATGTGTAGTGTAGATTCCTAGCAGTGAATAGTTTTGGCCAAGCAATATACACATTTTAAACTTTGATATATATCACTAATTTCAACTTTGAAAATATCACACCACTTTACACTTTTAGAATTTTCATCCCCCACCACCTCACCAATACTCACTATTATTAAATTAATTTTTGATATGCATAGAATTTAATTTTAAATGCAATTAAAATTTGAAGATCATTATCTTTCTTATATTTTCACCATAACAGTATTTGTTGAGCCCTATTAATTTGACTTTTTTAGTCTCACTGTGAATTAACTTGAGAAAAATCACTAGATCATATTTCACATTTACCCATGGGTTTCAGTCATTTTTCTAAAATTCTTCCTTATTTATAAGTACCAAATAGATTATTTATGTTATTGGGTTTCCTGATATATCATTATACCATGATGTATATATTTCAGTACTAATAAGATTTAATCAGTCAATATTTAATAACTTCTTTTGAGAATTTCTTAAGCCAGCACTTCTTAATTTATATCATGTTCCTTTGGGACGTAAATATACATTCCATAAGAGATGGTTTTCTGTGAACAAATTTCATTGAAAAATACTGGGTTAAACAATACCAAACTACCCCCTTCCTTTCAGGACTTTTCAAGTCATCAGGTGCATTGTAAATCTCCAAGAGGTGGGCATGATATATAGCATTTCTAAAGCATACTTCACTAGGAAAAACCTTTTTTTTTTAATAGGGAAACTCATTGGATTAGTATTCAATAAAATATAGTTGAGGAAATACTAACAATTTTCCTGTGTGTGGAAGAATTCTGTATACATTGCAAATGCCAAGAGGTCCAAGAGGCATAAGTGGAAATAATGGTCATCTATTTTTAGAGGAAGTATCTCCAGATGAGAATTTGGGGATAGGCTAATGGTAATTGGCCATGCATTAATATGAACTAACATTAATCAACCATGTGACTAGGATTCATTTGAAACTACTTCAAAAATGTTGTTATCTAAACTGGTTTATATGAATAACACATTATCTCGTTTGAAGGGTGTCCTTATGTGGTGTTCCTCAACTCTTCAACCAGTGTATAATTTATATTTCAACTGATCTCAGAACTCAAAGAAAGGAAATCAATACTGACTTGCTATCTGCTATCACTTAGCTAAGAATATTTTTAGTGTAATTGATAAGGAGACAGAAATTTTACTCTTGATGAATCAAACCTTGTTTACAAACTATGGGGAAGTTATGAGAATAGGAAATGGTTGTAATCATAATGAAAGTGTTCAAAAGAACATCAGGAGTTCTTCTCTTTAATACTGTAAGATTCTAAGCATATTAATATTGGCTGTCATTATAATGAAAAACTTAAGAAAGATTAAACCAGTTTAAAACCAAATGGTTATTTTTCAAATGCGTTTAATAGTATTTTACAAGATATTAACAAACTCAAACATATATTCACTTACATCAAGTAATATTTGATATTATACCATTTTAGTTTTAAAGAATTTGGATGATCCTTTAATGGTGTGAAATCTGAATATTTGGAATACCTTACTATTTTTTTGCTTCCTCCTGAGTTAACTGCTTTCATCCTCCTGCTGATCCAGTTATACAAATATATTTAGTTTTATTAAAATAAGAGTACTGGTATGATCTGAATGTTTGTGTCCTCCCAAAATTTATATGTTGAAATACTAACTCCTAAAATGATGGCATTAGGAGGCAATTATGTCATAAGGGCAATCCTCTTGTGAATGGAATTAGTACCCTGATGGAAGAGGGTGCAGAGAGATCCCCAGCCATTTCTGCCTTGTGAGGACACAGCCAAAAGGTGTCACTATTTATGATTCAGAAAGTAGTCCCCACTGGACACTGAATCTGTCAGTTCTCTGACCTTGGACTTCCAGCCTCTGGAACTGTGAGAAATGAACATTTATTATTTATAAGCCACCCAATTTGCAGTATTTTTGTTACAGCAGCCTAAACAGACTAAGACAGAAAATTGGTACTGAGAGTGGAATATGTTGTAACCAAACTAAAAATTTAGAAGCAGCTTTGAACCTGTGTAATAGATAGAGACTAGAAGAGTTTTGAAGTGCATGTTAGAAAAGGCTTACATTGCCATGAAGGAACTGTTGAGGGTGATTCTGGTGAGGGCTCAACGATAGTAGGGGAGCTGTAGTGAAAGCTTCAATCTTCTTAGAGAATACCTAACTGATTATGTTACTGAACCAGGCCCTTGGGCTTTGTAAGCAATAGAAATTGACAACAGGCCAAATGGGAATTCCAGGCAAGGCTTTTGTTAGGGCTTATGCTCCAGTACAAAGGAGACAGCACAAAGGAAAAAATCCTCAGGCTGACTCCCCAGGGAGAGCTTTAAAGAGGCCTAAGTGGGAAAAGGATAACATTTAAACATGTAGAGGCGAGGATTTATTGGCACCTGTGCATTTAAAGTCATGCTTCTTCATGTATGGTGTGTGCAATAAGCAAGTAAAAACTCCACCCTGGGCATGATTTTTCATATTATAATGAGAGAGAAAGTTGGTGAAAGTTCAGCGTTCAGCACGGGGGTCCATCTTGGCACAGACTGGTTTGATCCAGTCTTCACCAGTCTTCCTAGTTGAGTCCCTCCTTTTGGTAAGCGTCCTGCCTCCACATTCCTGCAAGATATGCTATTCAAGGGGCATAGAGTTTCAAGTATCAAGGAATGCTGAATTTTGCAGTTAGGGTTGAGGGGACCTGACTCGAGTCTCTGGTATGTCTGTTATGAAAAGAATGTTGGTAGAAATAACGGATGGTAAAGGTCACCCTGATGAGGTCTCAGACAGAAATGAGCAACATATTGATAACTAGAGGAAAGGCAATCCTCGTTATAAAGTGGTAAAGAGCTTGGCTGAATTGTGTTTATGTCTTAGTATTTTGTGGAAGGTAGAACTTGTGGACGGTATTGGATATTTGTCTGAAGAAATATCCAAGCCCATTGTTGAAGGTGCAGCTTGGCTTCTCTTAAATGCTCATAATAAAATGTGAGAAGAGAGAAATGACTTAAAGATGGAATTGTTAATCAAAAAGGAAGCAAAACTTAAAAATTTGGAACATTCTCAGCCTATCTATATTGAAAGAAATGAGAAAGCTTGTTTGAGAGAGAATACAAAGGGTATAGACAAATTTGATGTGTAAATTAATATTGATTGACCATCTCAACAGAAGCTAGGACCTATTGTCCAAGACAATGGAAGAATAACCCTGAAGGTAATTCTGAGATCACTATGGGCTACCCCTCTCATCTGGGGTCCAGAATACAAGGGTTTGAGGGGCACAATTATTTCAAGGCTCAGTTCCCAGTGTTCTGCCTCTGAGCATCTCAGCAACCCCAGGTGCAGTTCTGATGGGCCCAGGTGCAGTGTGGGCTGAGATTGCTGTCCCTCTGGAAGGCACAGGCGGTAAAACTTGGCAGCATCAGCCAGGTGCTGTCTCTGTAGATTGTACAAGCTGCAGGATATGGTACCTCCACCTAGATTTCAAAGGATGCCCCAGAAAGACTCAGAGCTCAAGGAGAGAATGCCTGAAGGAGCAGGGCCACATCAGAAAGCCACAAATAGGGCAACACTGGGCTGTGGGGGCAGTGACTCATTTCACCCCAGACCAGAACCCCAGGCACACTACTCCAACCCATGAGCTGCTGCTTGAGCTTCAGGCAACAAAGCCAAGTGGGCATACGAGTTTCCTTTATGTCCAGGAAGCATTTAGTGTCATTTGCCCTATTAGGTTTTGGACATATCCTAGACCTGTTACTCTTTTTTTCCCCCATTCTTATATTTTTCCTTTTGGAATGAGCATGTCTACCCTATGCTGTCCCATCATTGTATTTTGTAAGCACGTAACATCTTTGATTGCACAGGTTGACAGCAATGAGAAGAATTTGCCTTAGGATGAATCATATTTTGAGTCTTGCCCATATATGATTTAGATGATACTTCGGATTTAGACTTTTGAGTTGATGACATACAAGAACAGGAATGGGGTGTGTGGTGGAGCAGAAGTCTATGGACTGAATGTTTGTATCCCCCCAAATTCATATGCTGAAACTTAATGCCCAAGGTGATGGCATTAGGAGATGGGGCCTTTGACAAGTGCTTGGGTCATGGGGGTGGAGCCCTCATGAATAGGATTGATGCCCTTATAACCAGACCCCAGTGTTCCTTTGCCCCTTCTGTCCTGTGAGGTTATAGCAAAAAGACAACTACTTATGAGGAAACAGGCTCTCACCAGACAGAATTTGCTGGCCCTATAATCTTGGACTTTTCAGCCTCAGGCACTGTGAGAAATAAGTGTTTATTATTTATCAGCCATCCAGTTTATGGTACTCTTGTTATAGCAACACGAATAGAATAAAATAAATACTCTAGAAATATTTGTGATATGTATAATTGTATGCATAGCTCAGAATTGCATGTCTATGGCAAGAACAAGAAACTAACTGGAAAGAACTAGCTGTGATCTATTTGTTAAGATCCTGTTTATAGTTCCATCAAAATGGTTTCTCATGTTTTACCTTAAGTATTTGTACTTTGTAAATACATTCATTCTATGAATAAAAACTTTATTAAGGGAGGGTCCAAGCTAGGAAGGTAAGCTTGAATACTTAATATAAACTAGTGAAATGCATATATACATTACCATGCCAACAGGTAGCACTGACTTTAATATAATAAGAGAACTTCAGTTTATTTAATTTTTTTTAAAGTTTTTATCTATTTATTCGACAGAGATAGAGACAGTCAGCGAGAGAGGGAACACAAGCAGGGGGAGTGGGAGAGGAAGAAGCAGGCTCATAGCAGAGGAGCCTGATGTGGGGCTCTATCCCATAACGCCGGGATCATGCCCTGAGCCGAAGGCAGACGCCCAACTGCTGTGCCACCCAGGGGCCCCTAATTTTTTTTAAATAATTTTTATTTTGTTATGATAGTCACCATACAGTGCATCCATTGTTTTTGATGTAATGTTCCATGAAACATTATTTGCGTATAACACCCAGTGCACCATGCAATACGTGCCCTCATTAATACCCATGACAGGCCCATCCCAACCCTCCGCACTCCACCCTCTAGAGCCCTCAGTTTGTTTCCGAGAGTCCACATTCTCTCATGGTTCATTTCCCTTCTGTTTACCCCCTCTTCATTGTTCCCTTCCTTCTCCTACCAATCATCCTATTTCTTATGTTCCATAAATGAGTGAAACCGTATGATAATTGTCCTTTTCTGCTGACTTATTTTACTTAGCATAATCTCCTCCGGTCCCGCCCATGTTGCTGCAAATGTTGTGTAATTGTTCTTTCTGATGGCTGAGTAACATTCCATTGTATATATAGACCACATCTTCTTAATCCAGTCATCTGTTGAAGGGCATCTTGGCTACTTCCACAATTTAGCTATTGTGGACAATACTGCTATGAACATTGGGGTGCATATGACCCTTCTCTTCACTACATCTGTATCTTTAGGGTAAATACCCAGTATTGCAATGGCTGGGTCATAGAGTAGCTCTATTTTTAACTTTTTAAGGGACCGCCACACTGTTTTCCAAAGTGGCTGTACTAACTTGCATTCCCACCAACAATGTAGGAGGGATCCCTTTTCTCCACATCCTCTCCAATATTTGTTGTTTCCTGCCTTGTCAATTTTTGCCATTCTAACTGGCGTAAGGTGGTATCTCAATGTGGTTTTGGTTTGAATTTCCCTGATGGCTAATGATGTTGAACATTTTTTCTTGTGTCGGTTAGCCATTTGTATGTCTTCATTGGAAAAGTGTCTGTTCATATCTTCTGCCCATTTTTTGATTTGATTATTTGTTTCCCATGTATTGAGTTTGAGAAGTTCTTTGTAGATCTTGGATACCAGTCTTTTATCTGTGGTGTCATTTGCAAATATCTTCTCTCATTCTGTGGGCTGCCTCTTAGTTTTTTGGACTGTTTCCTTGGCTGTGCAGAAGCTTTTTATCTTGAAGTCCCACAAGTTCATTTTTTCTTTTGTTTCTCTTGCTTTTAGAGATGGGTCATGAAAAAAATTGCTGTGGCCAATATCAAAGAGGTTGCAGCCTATGTTCATCTCTAGGATTTTGATGGATTCCTGTCTCACATCGAGGTCTTTCATCCATTTAGAGTTTATCTTTGTGTATGGCGTGAGAGAGTGGTCAAGTTTCATTCTTTTGCATGTAGCTGTCCAATTTTCCCAGTGCCATTTGTTGAAGAAACTGTCTTTTTTCCACTGGATATTTTTTCCTGTTTTGTGAAAGATTAGTTGCCCAAAAAGCCGAGGGTCCGTTTCTGGGTTGTCTATTCTGTTCCATTGGTCTATGTGTCTGTTTTTGTGCCAGTACCATGCTGTCTTTGTGATCCCAGCTTTGTAGTATAGCTTGAAATCTGGCAACGTGATGACCCCAGCTTTGTTTTTCCTTTTCAACAATTCCTTGGCGATTCGGGGCCTTTTCTGGTTCCATACAAATTTAATGGCTGTTTCTTCCAGCTCTTTGAAAAATGTCATTGGTATTTTGATCAATATAGCATTGAAAGTGTAGATTCCTCTGAGTAGCATAGACATTTTAACTATGTTTATTCTTCTGATCCATGAGCATGAAATCTTTTTTCATCTTTTTGTGATTTCTTCAATGTCTTTCAAGAGTGATTTGTAGTTTCTAGAATATAGATCCTTTACCCCTCTGGTTAAGTTCATTCCGAGATAACATATGATTTTTGGTGCTATTGTAAATGGGATGGATTCCCTAATTTCTCTTTCTGCAGTCTCATTGTTCGTGTATAGAAATGCAGGTAATTTCTGAGCATTGATTTTGTATCCTGCCACATTACTGAATTGCTCTCTAAGTTCTAGTAGTTTGGGGGTGGAGTCTTTTGGGTTTTCCATATAGAGTATCATGTCATCTGCAAAGAGAGACAGTTTGACTTCTTCTTTTCCAATTAGGATACCTTTTATCCCTTTTTGTTGTCTGATTGCTGTTGCAAGGACTTCTAGTACTATGTTGAATAATAATTGCAAGAGTGGGAATCCTTGTCGTGTTCCTGATCTTAAGGGAAAGGCTTCCATCTTTTCCCCATTGAGAATGATATTCACTGTAGGATTTTCACAGATGGCTTTTATGAAATTGAGGAATGTGCTCTCTATACCTACACTGTGGGGGGTTTTAATCAGGAAAGGATGCTGTATTTTGTCAAAAGATTTTTCTGCATCAATTGAGAGGTTCATATGGTTCTTGACTCTTTTCTTGTTGATATGATCTATCACACCGACCAATTTGTGAATGTTGAACCACCCTTGCATACCAGGGATGAATCCCACTTGGTCTTGATGGATAATCCTTTTAATGTACTGTTGGATCCTATTAGCTAGGATCTTGTTGAGAATTTGGCGTCCATATTCATCAGGCATATCTGACTGTAATTTTCCTTTTTGATGGGGTCTTTGCCTGGTTTGGGGATCAAGGTAATACTGGCCTCATAGAATGAGTTTGGTACTTGTCCTTCTGTCTCTATTTTTTGAAACAGCTTCAGGAGAATAGGTATTATTTCTTCTTTGAATGTTTGGTAGAATTCCCCGGAAATCTGGCAGGCCTTGACTCTTGTTTTTGGGGAGGTTTTTGATCACTGCTTCAATCTCTTCATAATTAATTGGTCTGTTTAAAAAATCAATTTCTTCCTGTTTCAGTCTTGGTAGTTTATATTTTTCCAGGAGGGCAACCGTTTCTTCCAGGTTGCCTAATTTATTGGCATAAAGCTGTTGATAAATGTTTCTAATGATTCTTCCTATATCATTGGTGTTCGTCGTGATCTCTCCCCTTTCATTCATAATTTTATTAATTTGGGTCCTTTCTCTACTCTTTTGAAAAAGTCTGGCCAGTGGCTTATTGATCTTATTTACTCTTTCAAAGAACCAGCTTCTAGTTCTGTTGATCTGCTCTACTGTGCTCCTGGTTTCTAACTCATTGATCTATGATCTAATCTTGATCAACTGCCTTCTTGTGCCTGGGTTAGGCCTGTTCTTCTGTTCCAGCTCCAGCTTCTTGATGTAAGAATATAAAAACTGCCTTTTAGATATTTCTATTCTCTGAGTGAGGCTTGGATGGCTATGTATTTTCCCCTTAGGACTGCCTTTGCAGTGTCCCATAGGTTTTGGACCCTTGTGTTTTCATTCTCATTGTCTCCAAAAAAAGTTTAAACTGATTTTTAATTTCCTGGTTTACCCAATCTTTCTTGAGCAGCATGGTTCTTAGTTTCCAAATGTTTGAGTTTCTTCCAAATTTTTCCTTGTGATTGAGTTCCAGCTTCAAAGTGATGTGGACTGAGACTATGCAGGGAATAATCTCAGCCTTTTGATATCGGTAGAAACCTGTTTTGTGACCCAGTATATGGTCTATTCTGGAGAAAGTTCCATATGCATTCGAAAAGAATGAGTATTCTGTTGTTCTGGGGGTGTAGTGTTTTGTATATACCTATGAGGTCCATCTGGTCCAGTATATCATTCAAAGCTCTTGTTTCTTTGTTGAATTTCTGCTTAGGTGATCTGTCTATTGCTGAGAGTGGAGTGTTGAGGACCCTACTATTAACGTATTATTATCTATATGGCTCTTTCTTCTGGTTAAGAGTTGGCTTATGTATCTACTTGCTGCCCTGTTGGTGGTGTAGATATTTATAATTTTCATATCCACTTGTTGGATACATCCTTTAAGAATAATATAGTTCCCTTCTGTATCTTTAACTACAGTCTTTAGTTTAAAATCTAATCTGTCTGATATGAGAATTGCTACCCCAGCTTTCTTTTCAGGTCCATTGGCATGAAAAATGGTTTTCCATTCCTTCACTTTCAGTCTGGATGTATCTTTAGGTTCAAAAAGTGTCTCTTGTAGACAGCAAATGGATGGGTCATGTCTTTTTATCCAATCTGCAACCCTGTGGTGTTTTATGGGAGCATTTAGGCCATTCACATTGAGAGTGATTATTGAGAGATATGATTTTAATGACCTCATGTTGCCTGTGAAGTCTTTGTTTGTATAGATTGTAAATTTCTGTTCTGTATCACTCTTGGGGCCTTTTGACTCTATAGAACCCCCCTTTAATATCTCCTGTAGGGCTTGTTTGGTGATTACCAATTCCTTCAGTTTCTGCCGATCCTGGAAGGCCCTTATCTCTCCATCAATTCTGAATGACAGCCTTGCTGGATAAAGGATCCTCGGCTGCATGTTTTTCTCAGATAGAGCTTTGAAAATACCCTGCCAACCCTTCCTAGCCTGCCAGGTCTCTGTAGACAGGTCTGACATTATTCTGATATTTTTCCCCTGAATGTAAGGATTTTCTTCCCCCTGGCCGCTTTCAATACTCTATCCTTGGATCTAATATTTGTGAATTGCACTATGATGTGACGTGCTGTAGGTCTGTTGTTATTGACCTTGGGACGGGTATTGACATCTTGGACATGAATGCTTGTTTCCTTTGCCAGATTAGGGAAGTTCTCAGCTACAATTTGTTCAAATATCTCTTCTAGGCCTCTCTCTTTCTCTGCTCCCTTGGGGATGCCGATGATTCTGACATTGGCACGTTTCATTGAGTCAGTAATCTCCTGTATGCTACATTCTTGAGATTGGATTTTTTTGAGCCACATTTCTGTTTTTACTTTCTCTTCTACCATCCCATCCTCCAATTCACTAATTCCTTCTTCTGCCTCATTTACCCTCGCCATCAGAGCGTCTAGTTTAGACTGCAATTGATTCATAGCATTTTTAATTTCTGCCAGATTTGCTTTCATTTCCTTCCTTAGAGAAATATTCTCATTAATATTTCGTTAATATTTTTTTCAAGCCTACACATCATCTTGACCAGTGTTACTCTGAACTCCATTTCTGACAATTTGGTTATATCCATATCCATCAGTTCTGTGGCAGAGGTCACAGACTCATTATCTTTTCTTTGTTTGGGGGGATTTCTCCTTCTCGTCATTCTGATGAGGAGAGGTTCCGGGGATGCCCAGAGCCCAAATTATTGACCAGGACCCAGGCAGTGTGCATTTGTTTTATAGGGACCTTAGGGATATTGGCTTCTTGATTTTTCAGCCTGCCTTCTGGGGGAGGGGCCTGCCACTCTAATATTCAGACAACCCTGTTTGGGTAGAGTCTCCCTCTCCCCTGCGAGGGGGGATGGCGATGGGCACAATGTGAGCCGGGATTTCCAGGCTTTTGTTCTCTGGAGGCTTTCCCTGGTTGTTTACTGTGACTCTTCTGAGAGTCAGATCAGTAGTGGCCATATCCTAGCCTCTGTCTCAGAACAGAGAGATCACAGTCTGCTCTCCACTGAGCTCTCTTGGCGACTTTAACTCTGTTTCTGTTGGTGCTGCTAAAAACCCTGTAGCATCCCGGGTTGTGTGCCCCACAGCTGCTCTCCCAGCCCTCACTTCCAGGGTTGGCCCATCTCTGTCCTTTGTGCTTCTAAACACTTCCAGCCACTCCCCATTCCCGGGCGTGCTCCAGAGCTCCTTGTTTCAGTATGGTTCGCACACTCTGGAGTGCAGATTTTCAGTCTGGTCGCGCATGCGCTCCGAGCTCCCGGTATCAGACTGGTTCCAGTGAGTGCTCCGGAGCTCAGGTTTTCAGGCTGGTCGCCCGCGCGTTCCCGGGCTCAAGGTCTCAGTCTTCTGTCTCGCGGGTGCCCGTCCGTGAGTCCGGACCGCTCCCCAGTGCAGGTGGCTAACGCTTCCCTGCACCCAAGTGTGGCGGCTCCCTCCCCCTTCCATTTATCTTCCGATATCTGTGCATGACTTCATGGGTCCCCGCTTCGTACCTCAATACTCCATGCTGGAGATGTTCATTTGTAGAGATCCAGATGTATCTTCCTTTGTCTCAGGCTGATTTCGTGGGTGTTCAGGATGGTCTGGTAGATATCCAGCTCGCCTCCGGGGACCAGCTGAAAAAGGGGCCCCCTACTCCTCCTCCATCTATTCTCTTTTCAAGAACTACAGTTTAAACAAATCTTTATTATGGTTGATGATACAGGCAGATACACCCCTAATTAATTTGCTCATAGTTCACTGTACATTTACATCAATTCACATTTAGGACTAAATGACTGCCTAATTCAGAATAACAGTTTATTTCAGTGATAGAGAATAAAGAGGGACAAAGGGGAACAAAAAATACTTTGTTATGAAGACTTGCTGTGAAAGAAGTGTTCTGTCATTGTATCTCAATCATCATTTTCAGCCAATTTTGGCTGAACAACAAGGACAGGATTGTTCAATAATTGCCAATATTAGGACATATCACTTTGACCATAGACTTAGGAAAAGGTTAAACAAAATAAAGGCAAAGTGTTATTTAAAATAGCAATAAATTGTACTGGCAAGGAAAACAATTTGTTATATGCTAAAATGAACATAAAGCATATTTTTCTCCCAGAATTTGTAATATAGGTAGCAATTTATAATGTTTGTTTGTCATCAGAGTAGTGTTTAATAAATCTAAGAAATGAGGCTATATTTGAATTCAGGGTGAACAAGAGTTCATCAATAAACTGGCCTTCTTTTGAATGAATGCAGTGCATTTGTATTGAAAGGCAATTATTGGAATTTAATTTTTTCAGCAAGGACAATTATTTACCTATTGAAATGATAATATTGGGTAATAAAGTTGCTAAGAAAAATATGAAGTGCACTTCCTGATTTTATTATGATTTTAGTCAAGAGCCATTGTTCTAACTTTGCCAGGATTATTAATCATTTTTTGTAATGTTAGTGTTGTCATTATTATTTATTTAATTACTATTGAGAGGATACTCAATTGTACATACCTTGAAGTTCAAACTTATACAGGTGTTATTTACCATTTTGTGCCACATAATCCAACTACAATGAATAATGTAAAATGAAATGAAGTGAAACTTTTCTTTTAACTACATTCAGAATGCATCATTCATAGTTGAAAATAGATTTACTGCTAAAAATACATTTTTTTCATTACTAGAGGTTAATCCAATCTATCTGTTCTTCTATTTGTACCTAATTAAAATGTGAAAGAGACATTTACCATGAGTATCTACAGGGGATGCGAAATGAAATTATAAAAGAATATCCACAGGTCATAACATCTTATTTTTGATTATGTCTATTAAAAAAGTAATAACTGGATTGTTAAATAAGAATACAACTTTATTTTTTGAATCTAGCTTTCATTGATAAATGAGAAATAGGTGCCACAAAGAGGCATATTGTAATGCTGTTGTATAAAAGAAAGTCTTTGTAGAAATATATTTTTATTCAGTTCATGTATACTCATGCCTGCTAGATGATGATTCATTACTTCTTTGTATTTTGGTAATGTTCTTTGAAATTATCTTGATAGCTTATATAAAGTAGGTGAAACAGCTTTTCTAGTAAAAAAATATGTTAAATTTAAGAGAAAGGCATCTTTAAAACAATCTTACGCAGCTTTATCTGATTGCTATGGTGTTAGGTTGATATACACCTTAATAAATCTGCACAAGAAACAGTATTCCTTTGACAACAAAAAAGCCATTTTTAGTAGTAATTATACTTTAGTGTGTTTATGAATATTACCAGATATATAAAAGCTACAAGACTTCTGAGTATTTAAAATAAAAATTCAGCCCTCTTTATGGACTTTAAACTGCCTGATACATTTGTTTGAAATGTAAATGTTTGTGGTATATCATAGAAATGAAGGCACTCAATTGATTCTTAATAGACATAAGAAAAACCCCTCAGCATTTTCATTTAGCTCTGAAGGAGTGACAATTTTATCAAAATGCATAGTCTGATTGCCACAAAATTTTTACAGTTTATCTGTTTGCAAACAAATTTATCTTCTTTCTGGTGAAAGGAGATAAAAATTTAAGTCTGTGTCACAAATAGAAGCAAAAAATTTAAAAGGTGAAGCCATCACTATTTAAATCTGAGAAGCATACTATTGTTGAATGTCCATTCTCATGCATGAATTCTCACTCCACATACAGATAGCTGTCTCAGATACAGTCTCTGCCTTCCTCCCTCTCAGAGAGGACTTTGATGAGGAGGTATTATTGAAATGGCTTTTGAAGAATGAGTGAGAATATCTTAGACAATAGGGGAAAGGCATTCTAGGCCTAAATAACAAAGTATACAAAGGCATAGCAATGAGAAAAAGCAACATATGGCATTCATCCATCACCTCACATAGTTACTTTGTCTGTGTTTATGGTAAGAACACTTAAGATTTATCCTCTTAGGAAATTTCAAATATACAATACAATATTATTAACCATAGTCACATTGCTGTACATTAGATCTCTGGAACTTATTCATCTTGCATAACTGAAATTGTAATTCTTACAGGATTCAAGTCTAGAGTGCTGTCAATCTACTTCTAATATTCTGTATGATTATGACATTTTCATGAGCTCCTTTAAAGTCAGTCCCCAATTAATAACATACATATTGAAGCAAAGTTATACATTACAGGATTTAGGCTATTTTTGCCTTACTTGAAGGCTATTGTTTTCACCCATGATGGACATTTAGGGTGATTTGTGGCAGTGAAGTTCTGGGCCTACCTTACTTGCATATCAGTAATTTAAGAAGCAGAATACAGTCACCCTTACCAAATAAACATTCATCAATAGACATTAGTTACCTGTCATATGCTCAGCTCTATATACTGAGCTCTGTGAAAAGTTCAAAGCAAAGAGAAAGCACAGAATATGCTTTCATAAACTGGAGAAGCTAATGTGCTAGCTGAGAAGACAATATGTTTAGGGGCGCCTGGGTGGCACAGTCATTAAGTGTCTGCCTTTGGCTCAGGGCGTGATCCCAGTGTTCTGGGATTGAGCCCCACATCAGGCTCCTCCGCTAGGAGCCTGCTTTTTCCTCTCCCACTCCACCTGCTTGTATTCCCTCTCTTGCTGGCTCTCTCTGTCAAATAAATAAATAAAATCTTAAAAAAAAGAAGACAATATGTTTATTCATGAAAAAGCTCAACAACAATACAACATATGTATGTGAGGTAATATAGTACAGAGATTCTATGGAAATTTATATAGCTTAATTATTTCATCTATGAACCATCCCTTTTCTTCCATTGTTCATCTTTTCATGGAGATAGTGATAATACCCCTACTACCTTCCTTAAGGGGACATTATAAAGATAAATGAACTAATCTTTGTATAGGGGTTTGAACTCCGAGAGAAGAAGGTATTAGAAAAGTACAATGAAAAGGAACTTATCATAAATTAGGGCTTGTTTCGTTATAATGGAAAGACTAATAAATCATTCCTTTGTTTACGTTCATCTTTTTCCATATTTAACAATTAAGCCTTTTAAAATACCTGGTGTTTAAGCTGATAAAAATAACAGCAAATTGCCCTGAAACATAATGCACAAGCTTTTTAAACAAACAGTGCCTATTTTTACCCATGTCTTTATTTTAAAAGGGTCTTTTAAAAAACAGCTTTAGCACTGGTCTATAACAATAGAGGAAAGCACAGAATGTATCTGTTAGTAATTGGAAGGCATAATTTTGTGAGGACAGCAGAAGAAAATGGATTTTTTTGTTTTTATTTTAATGCCACTTAGTTAACATGCAGTGTTATATTAGTTTCATGTGTACAATATAGTGATTCAATAATTCCATACTCACCCCGTGCTCATCACAAGTGCACTCCTTAATCTCCATCACCTAGTTCACCCATCCCCCCAGGCCCCCTCAAAAATGGATTGGTTTTAATTTTTTTTGAAATTTCTAAAAATAACTTTTCTCTTTTTTTAAGATTTCCTTTTTTCATGAGAGAGAGAGAGAGAGCAAGCAAGCAAGAGCAGGGGGAGAGGCAGAGGGAGAGGGAGAAGCAGACTCCCCATGGAGCAGGAAGCCCGATGCAGGGCTCCATCTCAGGTCCCAGAGGTCATGACCTGAGCTGAAGGCAGATGCTTAATCATCTGAGCCACCTAGGCACCCCTAAAAATAACTTTTCTATCAGGATCCAATATAAGAGTATTTATCTCTATCTCTTTGAAATTAATTATATACTGATTTTTTTCATCCCCAGAGTGATATTCAAGGACTTAAGGCTAAACTCTCCAACAGATCTTTTGATTATTGAGGAAGAATGACTCATTTGAACAGGTGTGGAGTTCTGACCTGTTTTGTTTTTTGTTTTGTTTTTGTTTTTGTTTTTGTTTGAGCAACAGATTTTGTGTGCTCTGCAGACATGCCAACTTTAGGACTCTAAATGATAGTTTTGAGTTGTATATTTTAAACCTATTTATGTATGCTGGGACTGGAAAGTCAGCCAGCCTGCCTGCCTGCCTGCCTTCCTTCCTTTCTTTTCCTTTTGCAACTCAAGTGAAAGGTATCAATTTAATCATATTCCTTAGTTCAGAACACATTATTAATAACTATCCTATGTAAAGTTCCTCTTCTGCCTGTTTGTTCATTCATTCGATTCATTCCCTTACTCATTAATTCGTTTTTATCCTAATTTTTCACTTCTTATTCCTCCTTATTTATAGATAACCATTATAATATATTTAATATGTATTTTTTGTTTGAAGGTATGAAGGCATATTATTTTATATGCATGTGTTTTTAATTTATATAAATGGCACTAATTTTAAATAATCATAGTTAGCACTGGCATAGTAATTTCCATGTGCCAGACACTGACTGGCTAGGCACCTTGACATGTACTGACTCATTTAATTGTCACAACATTATGACATAGGTATTATTATTATCCCCATAAACAGAGGAAGAAACTAAGGTATAAAGAGTTTAAGTAACTTGGTCAAGGTCATACACACAGCTAGAAAGTGAAGAGCTGGTATAAAAAAACATGCATGAGCCTTTCGAATCTATACTCTTAACCACTGTGTCAAACCACCTCTTGTTATGAAATATAATTCTATTTCTTATTTATTTTATTAAACACTGTTTTTAGAATTCATGTATGTTGCTATGTATACTTCTAAGACATTGTATCTAACTGCTGGAAGACCAATTTCATGGGTTTAGGCAAGTTTTTGTGTTAACTTTCATCAATGGGTCCAAGGTAATCTTAAGTACACTAGTGTGTATGAGCCTGGACAGAGATGAAGGTCAGGATGGGTGTAGCAAAAGGGATCCTGGGAAAGAGTTTGTAGGAAAGTGTCAGTGATATTTCTTAGTTTTATCTAAATATGATTATGCTTAATAACAAAGTCATATTGAAACAATTTCAAAAAAGGGAATTTCTTATAATTTATGCATAACTGAAAAAAAAAACCCGAATTAGTTTGCTAAGGTTGTCATAACAAAGCAATACAGACTAGGTAGCTTAAACAACAGAAATTTATTTCTTCATAATTTCTCAAGAGGTTAGAACTCCAAGACCAAAGTACCATCAGGTTTGGTATTTTCTGAAGGCTGCAAGGGAAGCATTTATTCCAAGCCTCTTTCCTTGTGTTGCAGAAGGCAATCTTCTCCCTGTGTCTTCCTATTGTTTCCCTCTGCACATGTCTGTGTCCAAATTTCCTCTTTTTGTAAAGACTCCAGTCATACTGGATTATGGCCCACCCTAGGGTTATCGTTTTAACTTAATTACCTCTTTGAAGCTCTTGTCTCTAAATATTGTCACATTGTTAGATACTGGGGGTTAAGACTTAAACATATGAAATTTGAGGAGACACAATCCAGCCCATAACAATATACAAGGGACATATTTAGACCATGGATTGACTATGTGATTAGGCTAATGTTGCTCTTGCAAAAAATTATAAGATTATTTCAACAAAAATATACTGGATATCTATTATGTGCCAAGAACTAGGGTAAGAAACCATAAAGTGAGAGTTTGTTGAACAAGTAATTTTCATATGGTGAGAATAATTTAATAGTGTCATTGTTACCTCAGAAGACTTTAGAATCACATTGGATAGCATTTTCAAAACAGAATGGATTTTCATTTGGCTGGACATGCTTATTGAAGACATCTTAAAGCCTGGGTAGTTTTTTTTTTTTCTCTATGATGCTGTATTTCCTTGAAATCATGTTTTCTCTTTCCTTCTGGATCTTTTAAAACTTAAATTCCTTATACACTCTGTTCACCACAATAATCCTGAGCTCCAGTCAAATGTCACTCCTTTTTAAATTACTTATTCTGACCTTCTTACCAGTTGCCCTGGTGGTGGTTGATTAATTCCAAAGCAACCAGATTATACTTAAACTCTGTACTAACAGAAGCACATTGTGTCTAGCTTCTGTAAGGAAAAGATACAAACATGCACCTTAGATCCAAATGAGCAAAGGGTGAGAGTAAAAAGCTAGACTTGTTAAATATTGCAAGGCAATGAATTTTTGCAGCATTTAAATTCTAATCTGATTTATGATTCAGTATTTCTGAGGTTAAACAGAGCCATAATTAAGGAGAGGGTTTGTGTGAACTGAAGGATGATTTAGAAATAATGTGAACAGAGTACCTCATAATTGTACATCCTGTAAAGAACAACCACTCTGCTATTGGCTTAGCTGATCAGCTGAGTGGCATTGTGGTTCTGAAGTTCCAATAACAAATGTCTGGATTTACAGACAAATCCCTCCATTTCCCACAGACCAGAATTTCCATGTGTTTTACCTGACACAAATAGAATGATTGTTGAACTGTCCATGGAGTCAAGATCTTAATTGAAAAAATATATATATATATATGCATACATATAACAATACTAATGCCAAGTTAAATTTTTGAGATTAAACCTGTAAAACAGCTTATTCTCTTCAGAGTAGTGTATTAATTTTTGGCTTTGCTATTTCCTGCCAATTTATAAAGAATCTATTGTGAATGTCCTGCTTCTAACTTCTCTCAGAGGATTTTTTTTTGCTTGAGCTCCATTTGCTGGCATTTAGTGTAACTATATCCCATTTAAATGAAGGGTAAGAGAACAAAAGTGTTCCTGATAAGCAATATTTATAATATGACATGAGTTCAGAGATAAGCAATGCATTATCTGTTTTTAAATAAAAACTAAAATGAAGCGATTAACTTGTTGTACATCTCAGAACTGGCTTGTTTTTAAACCCAACCATTTGTATATTGCTTATTTCATACCCCAAAAATGCTGATTCCTGTAATAGATGTTCTTTCTTATGTATCCTTTGATTTCAAAGAACTGTATACATTTTACAAATTGAGGTATATGGAAAGGTGTTTTCAAACTCTAATAAGAAAAATTATATTGGACCAGAGAGGTGGGATGTTGTAATTAAAGGAGTATTTGAATTAAAATTAATTTCCCTGTCAGATGTGTAATACTTTCTATTGCAGTACTTATCAGCAATACCTTATGGGTATGAGATAAGATAACAATAATTTGCACGAGGGATATTAAACACATTATCAGAAATTATTTTAAATATCTGCATTTAGTAAAAAAGATATTAAGCTACATGAAAATATACAAGCAAAGAAGTTTGCAAATATTAATTTTCTAGCCTTTAACACTTATTTTAATATCTAGCATACCCACTCTCTGGAGTTGGCAATGCCTGCTAGAATGGATTAACTGTTATGATTGTTTAAATTGATTTTGCTGTTTATCACCTCTTATTCAGCAAATGGCAAGTTTGCTGACACAGCAGTGTACCATAGATTCATCCTCCCAGATTCTACCAGTGCTTTAATTCAGTGCAGGTCTATCATTGGCATTTCAATATGAAGACCTTAATGCAGCACTATAAAACTTCTAGAAATTACAATAGGGACTTTCTGTTGTTTTGGGGCTTTGAAGGAAACAATCAGATAAGAATAAAATGCAAATAGTCTCACTTAGTCTTTAAAGGCATTTTTATATGACTTTTACCCATGCATGCAATATATTAGGAGTTGGAATACTAAGGCATACTTATATAACTTTAATACTTCTGAAGGATTTTCTTTTACAAAGGTTGACTTCCGTGTAGTTTGTTTGTTATTCTATGTTTCTTAATTCAAAGCAATCAATTCCTTGTCATCACTTCAAAAGTCTGCTCTCATGTATAAATGTTACCCTTTCTTTCTACTCTATGGACTATCTTCACCACTATTCTATCATAGCCATCTTCTGAACCTTACAGTTTGATCATATGGAACACAGATCTTTTTGCCTATATTCAAATTTGGATTCTTCCTACTTTGTATAACAAATGATTGTTATATAACAATCTGTATAACAGATGATTGAAAATTGACAGTAATAATATGATAGAGTGGACTAAATGTAACAAAACTTTTAGCTTTACTTTCATCTAGAGTGAAAGAGGTGTTGTCTTTTCTACAGATAACTATTCTTAATGTGCTCTTTTCCAATTTCCTCAAGCCTATTCCAGAACTTTAGTGGAAATGTTATGCTTTCTTATTTTTTATGTTTTTCCCTTTCCATTGATTTCCTCTCTTAGACATATAGAAATACATAGGATTGTCCATTTTGGAAAAACCTTCACCAAGTTAGTAATTCCCTTAATGTAATGTCCAATTTTCCTCTTTTCTCTCCTCAACAAAATTTTGAAAGTTTATTTAGTTCTGGATGACTCTTTGCTTCCTTTCACTTTTCCAGTCTACCACAATAGTTTCCTTTTTTAATTCCAGTAGTTAACACAGAGTGTTATATTTGTTTCAGGTGTAAAATATAGCATGACAATAGTTTTTGTCCCAACTAATTTACTGAAACTGTTAAAGTCATCATTGGCCTCTTTTTGCTTTTAAACCAATGACCCCTTGCTTGCTAAGTCCAATGGCCCCTTAAATGACTACCCTACTTGATCTGTCTTTAGAAGTGGTTACAAAAACCTATACATATATATATATACATATACATATATATACATATATATATATATATATATATATATATATATGTATATGTATATATATATATATCTCTTTCAAACTCTTCTTGGTCTTTGGTTTCTTTTCTTCCAACTTAATGTTTTACTAAGGTCTTATGCTTGCTCATCTCTTCTGCTCAATGTTTTTCCAAATAAATTATGCAACCAAATGACATTATATATAAGTTATTCACAGATAACTTTAAAATCTAAAATCTTAAACTTGGTCTGTTTTTCAGACATATATTAGCTTACTGGAGGTATCCACTAGGTGCATCAAATTTGCATTCCCCAAATCAAACTCGTATTTACCCTATAATCAAAACCCATTATTATTCCTGATTTCCACATTTTATTTAATGTTATCCATTTCTTCCCTTCTCAAGCTCCTAGAATTGGTGTTGAAACAACAACATATGGTAAGAAAAAAACCAAACTTTTGGTGTCCGAAAACATGAGATGAGCTGGAATGGCTTTAACTCACAAAACATGTGGTTTGGGAAGAGAAAGGATGAAAGGATGGATGATGAAGAACTTTTCCTGGGTGGCCACATAGTCACATATGGTATGGGACAGCAACTGTGTTGCAATCAGTCACTAAAGGTTAAAGTGACTGACGGAATTTACAGATGGATGCAACTTCTGGGTATTAGGATTCTCCAGAGAAACAGGATCAATAAGAGATAGATGATAGATAGATAGATAGATAGATAGATAGATAGATAGATGATAGATACAAGAAAAGATTTATTATAGGAATTGATTCTTATGGTTATGGAGGCAGAGAGGTCCCACAATTTGCAATCTGCAAACTAGAGAACCAGAAAAGACACTGGTATAATTTAGTCCAATTGCAAAGGCCTGAGAACCAGGAGAACCAATGGTGTAACTCCCAGTTTGAGGCCAAAGGCCTGAGAACCAGGGAGCTGCTGGTATAAGTCCCAGAGGCCAAAGGCCAGAGAACAGGATCTCTGATGCCTGAGGGGAGGAAAAGATGAATGGCCCAAAAGAGTGAGGAGAGAGAAAGATAGAGTTAACCCTTCCTTCACCCTTTTGTTCCATCCAGGCCCCAAATTGGATGATGTGGGCCCACACTGATGAGGGCATATCTCTTTATTCAGTCTACTGAATCAAATGTTAATCTTTTTCAGAACACCCTCAAAGACTTACCCAGAAATAATGTTTTACCAGCTATCTGGGCATCCCTTAGTCCAGTCAAGTTGACACATAAAATTAACCATTATACCTACGGTACTGGTTTACTCATTGTATAAAGAAACACAAACTGATAAGAAGAAGTAAAACATAGAATGCTTTGGTTATTGTTATCTGTAATAGCTAAAATGAAATTAAAAGAGAGTGCTGAGTTGGACACTGATGCTGAACCAAGCTCAGTTTTCAATCAGTCTGAGCTTCAACAGCTAGCCTGGAAGCCACCAACAAAGAGGAAAATTATGCAAGGACAGCACATAGTACCTCTAAGACTCTGGTCATCCAGAAGGTAGTCCATCTGAGGCAAGGGCAAAACTAAGAAACTATTGAAACCAGGGAGTATTGTGTAAGGAACGGTCTCATTTTATGGCTCAGTATCATCAGCTCCCTGAAGAACCTCTACTAAAATGGATTGTGAGACTCAATAATTTAGAGACTTTGAATGCTGCAGAGTGGAAAGGCATATATGGGTTTAAAAGGACTCACAGTTCACTATATAACAATTACACATGGGTATATATAATCTAAATACACAGCAAGTGGTACGGGCTAATTGTCCCCTGGAACTCAGGGGCTGCCACTCAGAGCTGAGGGGTTAGGACTATCACCCTAGTGGGCCTAGAGGACAGAACACTGAGTCAAAACAGAGTACTATTTTTCTGTATGGTGACTAACATAATATAATAAAAAAATATTTTTATAAAAAAAAGAAAAAAAGAGTACTATTTTTGAGCCTTAACATCTAATGGGATTTGCTCTGCTTGGTTTTGGTCTTGACTGGGACCAGTGACTCCTTTACCCCCCCCCCATTTCTTCCTTTTGAATTGGGAATGTCTATGCTATGCCTGTCCCTCTGTTATAATTTAGAAACAGATAACTTGTCCAGTTACGTAGAGTCAAAGCTGGAGAGAAATTTTGTCTTAGATGAATCTTACTTTCAGTTTCATCCACACTTGATTTACTTAAGATCTGGGACTTAAAGGTGATGCTGGAACGGTTTAAGACATTGAGCTGTTGGGATGAGGATGATTGTATTTTGTATGTGAAAAGGGCACAAATTCAAGGGGTCCAGATAGCACAGGACTTTGGGCTGAATTTTGTTCCCCTAAAATTCATATGTTGAAGCTTTAACTCCCAGTACTTCAGAATGTGACTATATTTGGATATAGGACCTTTAAAGGGATAATTAAGTTTAAATGAGGACATATGAATGGGTCCTAATCCAATCTGACTGGTGTTTTTAGGAGAAGCTGAAATCTGGACACACATAGAGAAGTCAGAGGTATGCACACAGAGGAAAAACATGTGAGATCATAACACCTACAAGCCAAGAAGGGAGACTTCAGAAGAAACCAAACCCTGCTTGCACCTTGATCTTGGACTTTTAGCTTCCAAATATGTGAGATAATAAATTTCTGTTGTTTAAGCCACCCAAGTTGTGGTATTTTGTTATGACAGCCTTAACAACCTAATATAGCAGGTTATTCCTGAGGAAAAAGTCAGTCTGGTGGAATGGATAAAAACCACTGAAATGTCTGTCTACTCTGTGAAGTTAGCTATCTGACTTCCTCTATATATGCCAAGTAGAACACCCCAGGTGAAGCAGTTCATATACTTCCTGTGCAAGCCATGTGGGACAAGATTTATAGTGACAGGGATATTCACCCACCAAATACGCCCTTTACCCAGGTCGTGATAAATGCTGTGATTAAGGGGGCTCCTTCTGCATAAGCATCCCCCATAAACTTACTGCTGCAAAATAGAACAAAAGTCAGGTAAGTCTTATGGGATTTGCTGACTCAGCTTTCCCTTATGGGTCTTACAGATGCTAATAAAAGCATTAGATTAATTAACGAGTAAGTGAAGAGAGGCAGAAGGGAGAGTCAAGGGACTCATTCCAGCAAGCTGGAAATCTTTAGATGGTTATTAAGAAATGGGATGAATAAAAAAAGACATTCAAACAAAGGTTTTAACACAGCACTATGGAAGGTTACGTGAACAAATGAGACCTCCTGCTAGTCCCCTGCATTAAAAGACCCCAAATTAATATCCTTTATTTACTCCAGTTTGGAGCAATTTAAAAAGCTGGAAGGCAAAATTTATAATAGGAACCCATCCTGGAATTGCCTGAGGTGATAGGCAGAATAACAAAAGGTCCCTCAGCTGGACTGCTTCCAGGTTCTCAAAGCCTTATGCACATTAGTAGGCAAAATGGTCAGAGAGTGGGGAAGAGATGTTTCTGGGACTCTGTGGCATAGGATCCTCATGCACTATGGTATCAAAACCTATTGGATAAATCCTAATATAGTCCATAATTAGATTGAGAGACTATAGAAATATAAAGGTTGATAGGATTAAGGTAGAAGTTTGGGTGAAAATTGAAATGTTTAAACATGGTTTATGTGAAGGTGTCATGTCTCCTTTAACTGAATGCTTTATGGGAATAGATATTATGCCTGACTGGGGAACTCTGCTTAGTACTGTAAAACCAAAACCTGTTGATGAAATACAAATGGAGGTTGCAATCAGGAATGTAAGGCTTGATGGGATTAAAGTGAGAGTTTGGACATAAATTGGTATGTTTGAACAGGCTTAATGTGAAGTGATTGTGTTTCTTTCACCTGAATACAATATGTTATATAGGGATGGATACTGTGTCTGACCGGGAAACATTTATCCTACCTGGCATTATAAAACAGAAGGCATACAAATCTACCCTTCAAGCACTATTAGCTGGACATGCTAAATAGAAATGAATAAGGTTTTCTAAGCCCACACAGTAAAGAATAGAACCTGGAGTGCTGGTATGAACAAATTCTCTGTACAGTGGACATACAGGAACCCTAGATTGGGGCTCATAATAAAAGCCTGTGAGTGCCTCCCAGCAACAACTACTGGAACTTCAGACTAGAAAATTTCCATTTGAGGGACAATTACTAGTTTGTTATCTGACATTGATTGAAACTGGCCTTATAAGTGAAGGACATAAATAATTTTGAAACTGGAAATACCTGCAATGTTGTGGGTAATATTGGAGAGATACTCTAATGGAGAGGGCTGTACCTAGAAAAGTTGCATAATAAAATGGAAATGATTTGTACAAGAATATGCTACTGAGGGTATGTAGGGAGTTGCTCAGCATATTAGGCTGGTAGAGTTTTCCCCCCGGGTTTGACTTTGGAACCATGCGAAGATCTGCCAGATTCTGTTGTCATTTAAAAAGGGCCCTATAAAAATCTCTTAACTGGCCAACGAAGAGCTCTTTGGTTTACGGATGGCAGTTCCAAGGTGAATGAACAACAACCTGTTTCGGAAGGCTGCTACTGTAATCAAAAAAGATAAAAGTAATCAGCTCAATGGGATGAGTTGTATGCTGTCTGCCATGGTGTTTTGGATCTTACCAACTCATAAGAAGTTGCCAATGGCCTAGCTATATGGCCATCAGAAAGACAATGAAAAACTAGTCTATTAAAAGGCATACCTGTATGAGGCATTGCCCGATGGAAACGGCTATGAAAATTTGAGGGGTGCATTAAATAAATATATACCAATGCTTATCAGAAGAATCCTCTTTTTTTATTCAGAAGGTGACTGGAGTTGACAAGTAGATATCCTGGTCTGCTAACTTAAGGTAACCACCTGGGTCCATGAAATAAGTGGATATAGGGCTACTACAGCAATACAGAGATAGGCTGAATCTAGACATGTTCCTCTTGCAGTCGAAGAGGCATAACTTGCCAATAAAAACTGTTCTGTCTGCCAAAAAGAGACAGAGATTGCAGACTTCCTGGGAGGAAGGGGGTACCTCTTAACATGGCTGTCAAGTCAGACTATGCCAGTAGCCCAGGTGGCTACCAATGGGTGCTGACAGACATAGACATTGAGTCTGGACTGGGCTTTGCTTACCCAGTAGTAGGTGTATATGCTTAGGGTATATAAAATAACTGAAACAGAAGATATTGCAACAATTTGGACCTCTGAGTTATATTCTTCAGACCAAAAAACACACCTCGTGGCCCATAATGTCCAACAATGGGGAAAGAGAGATCCCCCTAAGAGTAATAGTTTGATAGATATTTGAAACTGGCAATTGAAACATTGCTTTTCTAAAACAGAAAGACATATGGGCATGAAGGACTGGCTTACATGTCTTCATGAATGTGTGCTCAGACTCAACATAAGGGGGCTAAGGGAATGTCCCCAATAAATACTCTTCTGTTTCTCTGGTAGATCTAGGGAAGAGGGGATAGGGAAGAATCCTGATATGACTATGCAATTCTTCCTAAGATGAGAGGATGTTGGTAAGATGACTCTACTTTTTCCTCCCCACATCACTTCAACTCACTTTTTCCTATCTGTGCAGTGGTCACAGGACCAGGGCTAAAACAGCAAGTGCCAGAAACAGGGACAATTCCCTAAGCAAAAAATTATAACTATCTTTTTGAACCTTTATGTTAAAATTCCTAAGCAGGTTGTGCCTTCACCCCATCTGGAAAAATTGGGTTTTATAATGAATGTAGCTATATTTGCCTAGTGAAAAAAATAGCTCCCTAAGGCTACCTGGGTGGCTCAGTCAGTTAAGCATCCAACTCTTGCTTTCAGCTCAGGTCATAATCTCAGGGTTGTGAGATCCAGCCCTGTGTAGAGCTCCATGCTCAGTGGGGAGTCTGCATGATACTCTCTTTCTCCCTCTCCCTCTGCTCTTCCCACTGCTCACATGCTCTCCCCCCCAAAATAAATGAATAAATAAATAAATAAATAAATAAATAAATAAATAAACAATAAATAAATCTTTTACAAAATAGCTCACTAGTTTTATATCTACATAACTCTACCTTATATGAATGGGACTGAGGGGGAGGTACTTGCTAGACTACTATTGTTGCCTGCAATCTAGACTAGCACAGTGGCCAAACTTAATGTTACTTCAAAAGGTGGAAAATTGAATATAAATGCAGAGAAGGAACAGTAGCTGAGGGTAAAGGATTGAATATGTGTGTTAAGTAATGAGGGAAATCCAATGTTAGATTAACACCTTGAGAGAGGCTCACAGAAAGAAATGATATTGTCTCTTAGCTCAATTATGCCAGATCCTTGAAAGGGTAAAAGCACAAAACACTGAGACCATGTCTACTTTTGGAACCTGGAAAGAACAATTGGAAGCCTGCAAATCAGAAAGGCCCACCTTGGGAAGAATTTTCACAGGATATGATGATGGACTGGACTGATAATGACCAGGTGGACTCCAGTAATATGTCAGTATCTTTTGATTTTTATGATACCTTTGCCATAAGGAAACTGTGGTCAAAGACCAGAGAGTTGTCTGCGGTATAAAAATAAATAAATAAAAAATAAAAAGTATATATTTGGTTTTTGTCACTGGTTCTGGCACAGAGAATCTCAAATATATGGAATTTCCTGAGTGATAAGAGTATCTTTTTTTTATAATAAGTTTTTATTATGTTATGTCAGTCACCATAGAGTATATCCTTAGTTTCTGATGTAATGTTCCATGATTCATTATTTGCATATAACACCCAGTGCACCATGCAATACATGCCCTCCTTAATACCCACAACAGGCCTATTCACACACCCCCCCCGAAGCCCTAGGTTTGTTTCCCAGTGTACACAATCTCTCATGGTTCATTCCCCCTTCTGTTTACCCACCCTTCATTCTTCCCTTCCTTCTCCTACGGATCTTCCTATTTCATATGTTCCATAAATGAATGAAACCATATGATAATTGTCTTTCTCTGCTTGACTTATTTCACTTAGCATTATCTCCTCCAGTCCCGTCCATGTTGCTGCAAATGTTGTGTAATCGTTCTTTCTGATGGCTGAGTAATATTGCATTGTATATATGAACCACATCTTCTTAATCCAGTCATCTGTTGAAGCGCATCATGACTCCTTCCACAATTTAGCTATTGTGGACAATGCTGCTATGAACATTGGGGTGCATATGGCCCTTCTCTTCACTACGTCTGCATCTTTGGGGTAAATAAATACTCAGTAGTACAATTGCTGGATCATGGATCATAGGGTAGCTCTATTTTTAACTTTTTAAGGGACCTCCACACTGTTTTCCAAAGTGGCTGTACCAACTTGCCACCAACAATGTAAGAAGGATCCCCTTTCTCCACATCCTCTCCAACATTTGTTGTTTCCTGCCTTCTCAATTTTTGCCAGTCTAACTGGCGTAAGGTGGTATCTCAATGTGGTTTTGATTTGAATTTCCCTGATGGCTAATGATTTTGAACATTTTTTCATGTGTCTGTTAGCCATTTGCATGTCTTCATTGGAAAAGTGTCTGTTCATATCTTCTGCCCATTTTTTAAATTTGATTATTTGTTTCCTGTGCATTGAGTTTGAGAAGTTCTTTGTAGATCTTGGATACCAGTCTTTTATCTGTAGTGTCATTTGCAAATATCTTTTCCCATTCTGTGGGCTGCCTCTTAGTTTTTTGGACTGTTTCCTTGGCTGTGCAGAAGCTTTTTGTCTTGAAGTCCCACAAGTTCATTTTTTCTTTTGTTTCTCTTGCCTTTGGAGATGTGTCATGAAAAAAGTTGCTGTGGCTGATGTCAAAGAGGTCGTTGCCTATGTTCTCCTCTAGGATTTTGATAGATTCCTCTCTCACATCGAGGTCTTTCATCCATTTGGAGTTTATCTTTGTGTATGGTGTGAGAGAGTGGTCAAGTTTAATTCTTTTGCATATAGTTGTCCAATTTTCCCAGCACCATTTGTTGAAGAGACAGTCTTTTTTCCACTGGATGTTTTATCCTGCTTTGTCAAAGATTAGTTGCCCAAAGAGCTGAGGGTCCATTTCTGGGTTCTCTATTCTGTTCCATTGGTCTATGTGTCTGTTTTTGTGCCAGTACCATGCTGTCTTTGTGATCCCAGCTTTGTAGTATAGCTTGAACTGGCAATGTGATGCCCCCAGCTTTGTTTTTCCTTTTCAACAATTCCTTGGCGATTCGGGGCCTTTTCTGGTTCCACACAAATTTAAGAGCTGTTTGTTCCAGTTCTTTGAAAAATGTCATTGGTATTTTGATCGGGATGGCATTGAAAGTGTAGATTGCTCTGGGTAACATAGACATTTTAATTATGTTTATTCTTCTGATCCATGAGCATGGAATATTTTTCCATCTTTTTGTGTCTTCTTCAATGTCTTTCAAAAGTGACTTGTAGTTTCTGGAATATAGATCCTTTACGTCTCTGGTTAAGTTAATTCTGAGATAACGTATGATTTTTGGTGCTATTGTAAATGGAATGGATTCCCTAATTTCTCTTTCTTCAGTCTCATTTTTCGTGTATAGAAATGCAACTGATTTCTGAGCATTGATTTTGTATCCTGCCACATTACTGAATTGCTCTCTAAGTTCTAGTAGTTTGGGAGTGGATTCTTTTGGGTTTTTCATATAGAGTATCATGTCATCTGCGAAGAGAGACAGTTTGACTTCTTCTTTGCTGATTAGGATACATTTTTTTCCCTTTTTGTTGTCTGATTGCTGTTGCAAGGAGTTCTAGTACTATGTTGAATAATAATGGCGAGAGTAGACATCCTTGTCGTGTTCCTGATCTTAAGGGAAAGACTTCCAGCTTTTCCCTATTGAGAATGATATTCACTGTAGGCTTTTCATAGCTGTTTTTTATGAGATTGAGGAATGTACCCTCTATCCCTACACTCTGAAGGGTTTTAATCAGGAAAAGATGCTGTATTTTGTCAAATGCTTTTTCTGCATCAATTGAGAGGATCATATGGTTCTTGACTCTTTTCTTGTTGATATGATCTATCACACTGACCTATTTGCGAATGTTGAACCACCCTTGCATCCCAGGGATGAATCCCACTTGGTCATGATGGATAATCCTTTTAATGTATTGTTGGATCCTATTAGCTAAGATCTTGTTGAGAATTTTGGCATCCATATTCATCAGGGATATTGTTCTGTAATTCTCCTTTTTGATGGGGTCTTTGCGTGGTTTAGGGGTCAAGGTAATACTGGCCTCATAGAAAGAGTTTGGTAGTTGTCCTTCTGTTTCTATTTTTTCTAAACAGCTTCAGGAGAATAGGTAGTATTTCTTCTTCGAATGTTTGGTAGAATTCCCCGGGGAATCCATCAGGCCTGTACTCTTGTTTTTGGGGAGGTTTTTGATCACTGCTTCAATCTCTTCATAATTAATCAGTCTGTTTAAATAACCAATTTCTTTTTTTAACTTTTTAAATAAAGATTTTATTTATTTATTTGACAGAGAGAGTGACAGCCAGAGAGAGAGGGAACAGAAGTAGGGGGAGTGGGAGAGGAAGAAGCAGGCTCCCAGTGGAGCACGGAGCCTGATGTGGGGCTTGATCCCAGGATTCTGGGATCATGCCCTGAGCCAAAGGCAGATGCTTAACGTCTGAGCCACCCAGGCACCCCTAAATAATCAATTTCTTCCTGTTTCAGTCTTGGTATTTTATAGGTTTCCAGGAAGGCATCCATATCTTCCAGGTTGTTTAATTTATTGGCATAAAGCTGTTGATAAAAGTTTCTAATGATCCTTCCTATTTCATTGGTGTTCGTTGTGATCTCTTCCCAAGAGTATCTTTTCTTATTTATAACAAGCCCCTTTCTCCCATACCTGAATTTATGCTAACGAAGCAACTCTGGGCAACCCCTACATAGCTTCAGGATGGGGGCTGGTTCACAGAGGAATCAAGCATATTATTAGAGGGTAACTTTCAGCTCCACTCCTGAACCTTCCCAGAGGATAAAGAGCTAGAGATTGAGTTTAATCACCTGGGGCCAGTGATTTAATCAAACATTTTACAGCAATGGACAGATAATCTAAGCAGAAGATCAACAAGGAGACAAGGGCTTTGAATGACACACTGGACCAGATGAACTGCACAGATATATTCAGAGCACTTCATCCTAAAGTAACAGAATACACATTCCTCTCTAGTGCACATGATACATTTTCCTGAGTAGATCACATACTGGGTCACAAACTGGATCTCACCCTGTACAAGAAGTTTGAAATTACACCATGCATATTTTCAGAACGCAATGCTTTAAAACATGAACCTAATCACAAGAGAAAATGTGGAAGGAAAACAGATATACAGAAGTTAAAGAGTATCCTCCTAAGAATGAATGGGTCAACCAGGAATTTCAAGGAATATTTTTAAAATTTGTGGAAATAAAGGAAAGGGAGAACACAACACTTCAAAACATTTGAGATGTAGCAAAGGCAGTCCTAACAAGGAAGTATATACTGATAGATGCCTTTCTCAAGAAACAAGAAAAGTTGCAAATACACAGGCTAAGCTTACACCTAAAGGAGCTGGAGAAATAACAGAAAATAAAGCCTACATCCAACAGGAGAGGAGAAATAATAAAGATTAGAGCAGAAATGAATGAAATAGAAACCAAAAGAACAGTAGTTTAGATCAATGAAATAGGAGCTGGTTTTTGAAAGAATTAATAAGATTGATAAATCCCTAGCCAGACTTATCAAAAAGAAAATAGAAAAGACCCAAATAAATAAAATCATAAATGAAAGAGGAGAGATCAAAACCAACACCAAAGAAATACAAACAATTATAAGAACATATTATGAGCAACCATATGCTAACAAATTAGGCAATCTGGAAGAAATGGCTACATTCTTAGAAACATATAAAGTACCAAAACTGAACCAGGAAGAAATACAAAAACTGAACAGACCCATAACCAGCAAGGAAATTGAAGTGGTAATCAACACCGTCCCAACACACAACAGTCTGGGACCAGATGTTCTCCCAGCAGAATTCTACCGAACATTTAAAGAAGAACTAATGTGTATTCTTCTGAAGATGTTTCAAAAGATAGAAATGGAAGGAAAACTTCCAAACTCATTCTATGAGGTCAGCATTATCTTGATCCCAAAAACCAGACAAAGACCCCACCAAAAAGGAGAATTACAGACCAATATCCTTGATGAACATGGATTCCAAAATTCTCACCAAGATCATAGCCAGTAAGATCCAACTGTGCATTAAAAGGATTATTCACCATGACCAAGTGGGATTTATTCCTGGGCTGCAAGTGTGGTTCAACATCCGAAAGTCAATTAATGTGATACAACACATTAATAAAGAAAGGACAAGAACCATATGATACTTTCAGTTGATGCAGAAAAAGCATTTGACAAAATACAACATTCTTTCTTGATTAAAACTCTCCACAGTGTAAGGATGGAGGAAACATACCTCAATATCATAAAAGCCATATACAAAAAACTCACAGCGAAAATCATCCTCAATGGGGGAAAAACTGAGAGCTTTTCCCCTAAGGTCAGAAATACGACAGGGATGTCCACTCTCACCACTGTTGTTCCACATAGTACTACAAATCCTAGACTCAGCAATCAGAAAGCAAAAAGAAATAAAAGGTATCCAAATTGGCAAAGAAGAAGTCAAACTCTCATTCTCCACAGATGACATGATACTTTATGTGGAAAACCCAACAGACACCACCCCAAAATTGCTAGAATTCATACAGGAATTCAGCAATGTGGCAGGATATAAAATCAATGCACAGAGGTCAGTCGAATTTCTATACACTAACAGTGCGGCAGTAGAAAGAGAAATCAAGGAATTGATCCTATTTACAATTGCACCAAAAACCATAAGAAACCAAGAAATAAACCTAACCAGACAGGTAAAGGATCTGTACTCTGAAAACTATGCACTTGCTAAAGATATTGAGGAAGACACAAAGAAATGGAAAAATATTCCTTGCTCATGGATTGGAAAAACAAAAATCATTAAAATGTCTATATTATCCAAAGCAATCTACACATTCAGTGCAATCCCAATCAAAATAATGCCAGCATTTTTCACAGAGCTAGAACAAACAATCTTAAAATTTGTATGGAACCAGAGAAGACCCCAAACAGCCAAAGCAAACATGAAAAAGAAAAGCAGTGCTTGAGGTATCACAATTCTGGACTTCAAGCAGTGTTATAAAGCTGTAATCATCAAGACAGTATGGTACTGGCACAGAAACAGACATATAGGTCAATGGAACAGAATACAGAACCCAGAAATTGACCCCCAACTCTATGGTCAACTAATCTTTGACAAAGCAGGAAAGAATATCCAGTGGAAAAAAGACAGTCTGTTCAACAGATGGTGTTGGGAAAATTGGATAGCCACATGTAGAAGAATGAAACTGGACCATTTCCTTACACCACACAGAAAAGTGGACTCAAAACAGTTGAAAGACCTGAATGTGAGACAGGAATCCATCAAAATCCTAGAGGAGAACATAGGCAGTAACCTCTTCAGTACTGGGCACAGTAACTTCTTTCAAGACACATCCCCAAAGGCAAGGGAAACAAAATCAAAAATGGACTTTTGGGACTTCATCAAGATATAAAGCTTCTGTACAGCAAAGGAAACAGTCAACAAAACAAAGAGTCAACCCACAGAATAGGAGAAGATATTTGCAAATGACATATCAGATAAAGGGCTGGTATCCAAGATCTATAAAGAACTTCTCAAACTCAACACCCAAAGAACAAATATTCCAGTCAAAAAATGGACAGAATACATGAAAGGACACTTCTCCAAAGAAGACATACAAATGGCCAATAGACACATGAAAAAGTACTCAATATCACTCATCATTAGGGAAATACAAATCAAAACCACGAGAAGATACCACCTCACACCAGTCAGAATGGCTAATATTAACAAGTCAGGGAACAACAAATGTTGGCAAGGAGGAGGAGAAAGGGGAACCCTCTTACATTGTTGGTGGGAATGCAAGCTGGTACAGCCACTCTGGAAAACAATATGGAAGTTCCTCAAGAAGCTAAAAATAGAGCTACCATATGACCCAGCAATTGCATTACTAGGTATTTATCCAAAGGATACATATATAGTGATTCAAGTGGCACATGCACCCCAATTTTTATAACAGCAATGTCCACAATAGCCAAAATATGGAAATAGCCCAGATGTCCATCAATGCATGAATGGATAAAGAATAGGTTAGATAGATAGATAGATAGATAGATAGATGATAGATGATAGATAGATGATGATGATAGATGATAGATAGATAGATAGATAGATAGATAGATAGATAGATAGATAGATATTCACAATGGAATATTACTCAACATCAAAAAGAATGAAATCTTGCCATTTGCAATGACATGAATGGAACTAGAGGGTATTATGCTAAGCAAAATGAGTCAATTAGAGAGAGAGAAGTAGCATGTGATTTCACTCATATGTGGAATTTAAGAAACAAAACAGATAAACATAGATGAAAGAAAAGAAAAATAAAATAAGAACAGAGAGGTAGACAAACCACGAGAGACTCTTGACTCTGGGCAAGAAACTGAGGGTGTCTGAAGGGAAGGAAGGTTGAGAGATGGGTAATTGGGTGATGGACATTAAAGAGGGCACATGATGTGATGAGCACTGCAGGCTATATACAACTGATGAATTATTGAACTTTATATCTGAAACTAGAGATGCACTATATGTTGGTTAATTGATTTTAAATGAAAAGAAAAAACCAATATCTGAATACTAAGTGTACTCATTATTACTAGGGTGTTATTGCTTCTAGGCCTTCTTAGCTGAGAGAGAAAGGAAATATATGCGTATATACTACCCTGTACATACACACATAAATATAAATATTTCCATGTGTAACCATTTGTAACTATATTATGTTAAGCCTGAGTTTACACAGGTGTCTCTGACTCTAGTCCATTACCATATCCATCATTCCTCCTCCCTTTGCTTATCTATTTCAACTATTGAGAAAATTGGCTCTCACTACCCAACATTCATTAGCTTAATTGTTCAATTATAGTATACATATATGGTGGTATCAGAATTATTATCCTCTACTCCTGTGGGGGAAAACACAATCAACTAGAGAATAATGCTTATGAAATAGTGACTTCCTCCACAGTTTAAAATATTTGGGGGAGGGTATTTGAATGTGTGAAGCATAAGAAATTTTTTAGGGCAGTAAAACTATTCTGTATGATACAGTAATGGTGAATACATATCACCCTGCATTTGTCAAAACCCATAGAATATTACAGTACAAAGTGCAAACTTTAATATATGCACACTTTAAAAAATAATTTAGGAGGATGAAGTGCAAAATGTGACAAATAATCTAAGTTTATTACAAATGTATGAATTCCAAATATTTTATTCAGATAGGATCCCCTCAAGGAGGTAGCATAGGTCCCAACTCCTTAAGTACGTGTTGTAGATAGTGACTTCCTCCAAAGAGTACAGTATGGAAATAGTTTTAAACGAGTATCTTTACAGTAGAGAACCCTGATAAACACTACCTCAGCCAGATGATCAAGATTAACATCAATACTGCTAAGTCATGTTGACAACACATACCCTTAATATGATGTGATAAATATGGCCCTTTATCTCTGTAGTCTTCCTCTAAGAACACATAACTCTCATCTAACTGCATTAGTTTCCTTTTGCTACTGTAGTAAATTACCATAAATTTATGGCTTAAAACAAAATAAGTATATTCTCTTTCGGTTCTGGGAGCCAGGAATCTGAAATGAGTCTTCTGGACTAAAGTCAAGGTGTTCAATAGGACATGGATATTTTCAGGGTCATTATTCAGCCCACCACATTAACCTCGAGAAAAGACATCAGACATGTCCCAACTGACAGATATTCTACAAAATATCTGGCCAGTGCACCTCAAAACAGTTGAGGTCATCAAAAACAAAGTCTGAAAAGCTGTTGTAGCTAAGGAGTCTAAAAAAAAAAGATAAGTAAATGTAGTATAATATCCTAGATGGAATCTCAAACAGAAAAGGACCATTAATTAAAAACTAAAGAAATCTGAATACAGTAGGATTCAGGTGATAATAATGTATCAATATAGGCTTATTAATTATAAAAAGTGTACTAGGCTAATATAAAATGACAATAATAAGGGAAATAGGGTGTATTGTACATGGAAACCTTATACTATTTTGCCACTTTTTTGGTAAATCTAAATATATTCAAGAATTAGAAAATTATTTTAGAAGTTAAAAATATGTTGGAACACCTGGATGGCTCAGTCAGTACAGCATGTGACTTTAGTTCTCAGGGTTGTGAATTTGAGCCCCATGTTGAGTGTGGAGCCTACTTAAAATAAAAATAAAAATAAATAAATAAATAAATAAATAAATAAATAAATAAATAAATAAATAAATAAAAAGTTAAGGGATGCCTGAGTGGCTCAAAGTGTCTGCCTTTGGCTCAGGTCATGATCCTGGGGTCCTGGGATTGAGCCCTGTGTCATGCCTTCCTTAAGTGGGGAGCCTGCTTCACTCTTTCCCTCTGTTCTCTCTTTCATGATCTCTCTCCCAAATAAATAAATAAAATCTTACCAAATAAATAAATATAAAGTTAAAAATGTTATGTATAGTCTTATTTCAATTATGTCAAAAACAATGTAAATCTGCACAAAGTCCAGAGGGAAGCACAAAGAACATTGAGAGTTAATTTTGATTGATGGATACTAAGACATGATTTTCATATTAAAAGCAAACATGTAAGCATTATTAATATAAATAAATATTTCCTTAAATTTTCAAGCTAAAAATGAGGTTCCCATATTCATGGGCATTATGAATCTGCTTGTGATCATAAATGATATTGTAAACGGCCACCTTATACATAGATCTTTGTTGCACTTCAAATTATTTCTTTAGGACAGATTCCTAGATGTGGGTGGTATTATTAATAGGTGTGATACTTTTTAAAAAGTTATAAATATTTAAATTCTTACAAACCATTTCTTTGTAATTTTATATACTATTTTTCTGCCTAGCAAGCCTTTCCCAATGCAGAGATGAAATAACTACCTATATTTTTTTCTTCTATTTAAGTCATATATATTAACCTTTTCCATCTTGTTACTCATACAGAAGAATTTTTAAAGTTTGGTTGTTAAAAAGGATGCAATTTAGAAGAGTAAGACTATCTTTCCATAATATTTTGATTATTGATTTACTTGCACTGAAAAACTGAAATCATGAGTAGCTTGTTTTTCTTGTTTTTTAAACCGAAGAGATCATCAAAACGGCACTTGCAAATATTAAGGGCTACTTGTAATTTAGGTAACCTACTCCAGGTTCAGGTTTAAGTACTCATCAGCTGAGAACTTAAAAAAAAAAATGTCCTTGTGGGAGAAGAGGTTAGGTTCTTATGAAAGCTCTGGAGATAACTTTTTTTTTTTTTAAATCCTTTGAGACTTTATTGAACTGCTACAGTATATCATTAGTTTTTGATGTAGGGCTCCATGATTCATTGTTTCCGTATAACACCCAGTGTTCCATGCAATACATGCCCTCCTTAATACCCATCACCAGGCTAGCCCAGCCCCCAACCCCTTCCCCTCTAAAACCCTCAGTTTGTTTCCCAGGGTCCATAGTCTCTTGTGGCTCATTTCCCCTTCTCTTTACCACCCCCCTTCATTATTCCCTTCCTTCTCCACTGTTGGTGGGATTGCAAGTTGGTACAGCCACTTTGGAAAACAGTGTGGAGGTCCCTCAAAAAGTTAAAAATAAAGCTACCCTATGACCCAGCAATTGCACTACTAGATATTTACTCCAAAGATATGGACATAGTGAAGAGAAGGGCCATATGTACCCCAATGTTCATAACAGCATTGTCCACAACAGCCAAACTGTGGAAGAAGCCGAGATGCCCTTCAACAGTGAATGGATAGAGAAGATGTGGTCCATATATACAACGGAATGTTTCTCAGCCATTAGAAAGAATGATTACCCAACATTTGCATCAACATGGATGGGACTTGAGGAGATTATGCTAAGTGAAATAAATCAAGCGGAGGAGGAGATGGAGATATCTTGATTTTGTCCCCAGTGGATATGTACCCAAGACACAGGAAAATGTTCTTTTCAAAAAACAATGTGTGTTCTACCACAGTTTATAGTATAAGTATATTATAACCTACTTGTTTTCAGTTTGTATTTTTATTTTAGAAAAATTTAGGCTTTTGAATAGATGTTTCTTGACTTTATTAACAACTCTTGACTGCACAAAATAATTATTTCAGTAAGTGGTCTTGCACAGCTAGAGGACATAGTTGATTATTCATGCTACTGGAATACGAAGGAATTGATCTGGATAACAGTAGATGATCTCTAAAATAGCGTTTTTCATTTTCACTTCTTGTTTTCCTGGTAAGGGTAAGATTTGTTAGGACTTAGTGGAATACTTTGTCATGATACAAATAAGCAAATTACAGAATCTTAGAGTAGGAATGGGATTCTCCTTTGAAAATGTTAATCACACTTTTTTAAAACTACTTCCATGCAAAGTTTTAAAAATAACAATTCTAGGGGCGCCTGGATGGCTCAGTCATTTAAGCATCTGACTATTGGTTTTGGCTCAGGTCATGATTTCAGGGCCTTGGGATTGAGCCCCATGTCAGGCTTTGTGCTCAGCGGGGAGTCTGCTGGAGTTTTTCTCTCTCTCTGCTCCTCCCCAGCATTTCTCTCTCCCTAAAATAAATGGATAAATCTTTTTCAAAAATAACAATTCTATTCTGGAAAAATTATCTTATGTCCTCTTGAGTGATTAGAGCGAAGATCATTTGCATGTAAGATAAATGGTAGCTTAATGATCTATCATATAATAGTATCAAAATATTATTCCATTCCTACACTGCCTTATTCTTTTAAGTCATAAAAACATTAGGTTCCATTTTTTCAGGATGGATAGTGGAGAAAGGCTTTATGTACAAAAAACTATAAATCTGATTTTAAAGAAAAAATAAAAAATAAAAATGAAATGAAATAAAATATATAAAATAAAATGAAATAAATAAAATAAATATTTTTTTAATGGAAAACCTGGTTCTATTTCCACCAGAACTAAAGCTGACACTTTGGATCACTCTATGATCAGTAGACTTAGTGCATTCAGGATGGCTGTGCTCATCTCCTGGAGAGAGGCCTGCTGCACTGGCTCACAGTCAGACCTGCTCTGGTAAAGATGCCCTTGCTGGGTGCAGGGGCAGGGTTTGGTGTAAGTGGCTCCAGCCTCCACTGGAGATGCTGTGTTTCTCTCTGAAGTCCAAGTGTGTTGGTGGGTGGGTATGGTCATTGTGGAAGATGACGTCACACCACCCTCTCCTCCCTGAGGAGGGCGACTCGTGATTGCTGCTGTTCAGAAGGCCTTCACAGAAAAGTGAACAATCTTCCCTCCTGTGTCCCAAGCTTTCGTCAAATCCCTGTCCTCAACCTGTTTGTGCATGGACAGTCTGCACACTGGGAGCCCCTGTTCTGTGCTTCATCTTTGGCTGAGGGCTGGGATTCAAAACTCCAAATCTTAAAGGATCTGGCAAGGTTGGGACCCACTACCCTCCCCTGGAAGAGATCCTTGCAGCACTATGCCTGGCACCATTCTGTCCCAGAAGAGCAATCACCTGCCTGTGCTGGTGCCCGGAGTCTAGAGTGAAGCACAGAGAAAAGCTGCAACCAGGTTATCTGCCTTCTGGGCTTGCCTCTGTCTCCTGCTGCTGAACAGCCACTCAATAGCACCCACTGGGCCTTTTGTTCTTGCAGAAGCAATATACTCTCTTCCAAATGTGCTCCAGTTCTCTCCCAGTGTGACCCAGCGGATCCCCACACCACGGTGTCTTATGGGAACCCTACACACTGCTTCTCTCCTACTCTCTCCTTCTCTCCCTAACTTCTCTCCTTGAAAAGGGCTCCCTCCCATCCAGGGCACCACAGCCTTTCTTTCCCTCAATTCAGGTCTCTGAACCTTGCATCTCTTACACACTCTCTCTCTCCAATTGTGCAGATTGTTTTCTTAATCCTCAGATTGATTTCCTAGTTGTTCAAAATGATTTGATGTTGATCTACCTGTGTTCAAGGGACAAGGCAAGCCCAGGGTCCCTCTACTACTCCACCATCTTAACTCATTCCTCCTAAAAGAGCACATTTTATAAACAATCTAAATTTATATTAAAGCAAGGAACTTGTTATTTGTTAGGGTTTATTGTTGCTATCTTTTACTTATTGATATCTAATTTATTGAGAAGTTGTCAGAAAATGTCATCTGTATGATATGGATTTTTGAAATTTATTGAAAATTACATTTCATGAATGTTATGTATGTACTTGAAAATAATGGGTGTTTTTTTGTTTGCTGGGATTTGTAAGTGCTTATTAGATTAAGCAGATTGTTTATTCATTGTATTTTGAATAATCTATTTTTACTGATATTTTACTGTTTTATCTTTTTTTATCAAGGCTATACTCACATCCATGTGTTTTTAAGCCGATTTATTCTTAAAGAGACAAAGTACTTTACTTCAGAACACTCTAAAATCATGGTTCTCGAATGTTAGCGTATACCATTATCACCTAGACCTCTTGGTAAATAAATCACAGATCCCTTATCCCAGTGTTTCTGATTCAGTAGTTCTGTGGTGAAGCCTAAGAATTTGCATTTTTTAAAAGATTTTTTAAATTTATTTGACAGAGAGAGACAGCCAGTGAGAGGGAACACAAGCAGGGGGAGTGGGAGAGGAAGAAGCAGGCTCCCAGCAGAGGAGCCTGATGTGGGGCTCGATCCCAGAACGCTGGGATCATGCCCTGAGCCAAAGGCAGACGCTTAACGACTGCGCCACCCAGGTGCCCCTAAAACTGGCTTTTTTATCCTGGCTGTTTATTATAATCAACTGGGGGATCTAAAGAAGAAAAACATCAGTTAAGTTATGATCTCAGTTAAATTTAAGTACCTCCCTAAAGAGCTTATCTCCAAATCAGTCACATTGGGGATTAGGTCTTCAAATACAAATTTTGGGGGACAGGGGACACATTCCAGTCCACAACAGTACCTATAACCATTGTATTGCAAAAATGTATTGTTGCATGCATAAAATGTTTACATTATAAAAAATTGAGAATAAAAGTAGAACAAGGGGGGCCTGGGTAGCACAGTCGTTAAGGCGTCTGCCTTCGGCTCAGGGCGTGATCCCGGCGTACCAGGATCGAGTCCCACATCAGGCTCCTCTGCTGTGAGCCTGCTTCTTCTCTCCCACTCCCCCTGCTGTGTTCCCTCTCTCACTGGCTGTCTCTCTGTCACATAAATAAATAAAATCTTTAAAAAAAATAAAATAAAATAAAATAAAAGTAGAACAAATGTCCATTTTGACATATCGAATAGCATCTGATATAATTAAGTTAATCTCCAGATCCAGATCCTAACTTTTAAAATAAAACTTATATTACAAACCCAAAATCAGTTTAAAATAACAAGCATTTAACACAGTGAAATGTAAGGGTTTGTTTTGTTTAAAGTTACATTGGGCTGCTTTACACATTTGTGAATGAGTAGTGGGAAATAAAAATACAAGTGTAGACAAAATTAATAAATCAAAAATCTTCTGTAGTTCTTTGTTGTCAGATTATATAATTTAGTTTTAGTTCAGTATTTGATTTATTATTAATTTCAAGGATAATGAGTGCATTGAAGAAATGAATGATAAAAGTTAATCTTCTAAAATAATATCAATTACAAGCATATAGGGAGACTGAACACCACATACGTATACATACACCTGAAGAGACAGATATGTTGAGTTTATAGATGTTGTTAAATTCTGTCCTAATAAAATATAAATACTAGGTTGTACTCATTAAGGAGGTGACATATTTCAATATTGCTAGGAATCTTAGAAGTATCATGTGTAGATTGACAACATGCAAAAAAAAAAACCAGTCAAAATAATTAGAAAGCAAGCAGTGTATTCATTGAACGAATCTTTGTCCAGGTTGAAATGAGGAAGATAAAAATAGAGAGAGGTGATACACTAGTCATGATAGGTTAGCATTCTAAAATACAAATGGAAACCTGCCATTTAGTTTGGAAATTTGAGCAGAAACATTATAATTCCTCCCATCCCAGTTTCAAAATTCCCATTCAAATTACCAAAAGATTACAGAATATATAAAAATAGTGTCTGCACCCTATCTGCAACCAGTGACATTTTCATGACAGAAATGTCTGAGTCGAGAGAGGCTGGATTGAGAAAAAGGGCCACCAAAATGTGGTTAACTCAATGTAAAGGGCAAGATTCATTCTTTGCCTCTATCCCTGTATCCTTAGGACGTATTTGGAAGAGGTCTCTTAGCTCAGAGTGACTGGATATGGAAGCTATTATGGGATAGCAGGCCAATCTTGATCATGTTAGCATTTCTGGGAAACAGGCCGGGTATGCAGATAATACAGAGAAAGGATCCTGCTTTATACACATAGTGCCAAATCTGTGCTATGTCAAAGTAGGTGCACTGCAGGCTAGTAAGATGCCCTAGTCTGGCTGACATTTTTTTGTCCTAAGATACACAGATAGCTGTAAGTTTATTTTATTTCTGAGTGAGTTTTTTTTTTACCTAATCCCCATGGATTTCTGCCTTTTAATCTAATAAAAATAAAGATGAATCCCATATTATAAAAGTTCATTTTTAGGATTGGGGAATAAAGGACACAGGGATTAATGGGATATTAACTTTTTCTATTTCCTTTATCTACTTCTATATTATGCCATTTAAAAAACTGAGGTCTTCGGAGGGAAGGGGGGTGGAGGATGGGATAGGCTGGTGATGGGTATTAAGGAGGGCACGTATTGCATGGTGCACTGGGTGTTATACGCAACTAATGAATCATCAAACTTTACATCAAAAACCAGGGATGTACTGTATGGTGACTAACATAATATAATAAAAAAATATTTAAAAAAAATAAAAAAATAAAAAATTGTCTCTTAAAAAAAGAAAATAAAAAGGAAAAATATAGATGAAATTTATATAAATTGGGAGTAAGGAAAACCTTTTTAAGCATAACATCAAGGGTAAGGATGGCTTTGATATTTACCATTTATATGCCTTAACATCAAAAGATAAAATAATATAAACAGAGACAAAAGAAAAAATTTTAAAAATTGAAAGGCCAATAAAGAATTGGGAAAAATTTTCCCATGATATGACAAAGGGATATTTTTCTTAATACATACAGGGTTCTACAAACCAAGAAAACAAATACCTCGAACTAGACTCTGATCTTTGAGGTATAGGGCTTTGTCTTAGTTATTTCTTTATCTCTAGCTTCTAGCACATAGTACATACCTAAAAGTATTTTCTATAAGTAAAATTTTCAAACAGGTAAAGAAAATGAACTCATAAGCATACAGAAATATTGAAGCTTAAAGAAGTCAAATAAAAATTCAAAAATTGATCCTTCTGCCTGGGTTATCTTCTTGTATACTTAGAAAATTCCTCAAGCTTCAAAATATAGAACAAGTATCATGTCTTCTCTGAAGTATTTTCTATTTCCCTCTCTCCATCATTTTCAGTGCTTTCTGGTCACCTTGTATATCATCTTGTCATTGAGCTTGCTTTGTTGTATTATAATTTGAGGACATGTTTGTCTTTCTGAGTGGACTTAATTCTCAAAGACAAGGAAAATTCTTTCTTTGTTTTAAAATTGAGGTGTAATTGACATATAACATTATATTAGTTTCAGGTGTACAATATAATGATTTGATACATGTATATATTGCAAAATGGTAAATATCTAATTTATAAAGGTACTTTTAAAGTTAACAGCTTCTAGATTGTGGTAGTTGCTCAATATTCATCATACTGAATGAAATTATTATACAAAAATGAAATGGAGGGGCGCCATTGTGTTTTGAGTTAATTGACACGTGCTATATAGGAGCATATTCCTTTGTAGTGAGGGCAACTAGATGAACTGTAGACTGAGTCAGTGAGTTGTTTCAATACTCTATAGGCTGTTCGTAAACTCTTCCAGTTGGCAGCATATATGTCTGCTTCAGCTGCTAGACTGTAAGGTTAAGAATTATGTTTAGTTTATCTTTGTGTCCCTAGCATTTATCATAGCGCCTTGAATGCCATACTTTGTTGAAATTGGTGTTACTGAGTCTACTCTAAGTTCCTTATATATTCTGTATACAAGTCCATTATTAGAAATATGACTTGTGGAATGCTGGCTCAATTGGTTAAGCATCTGCCTTCAGCTTAGGTCATGATTCCAGGGTCCTGGGATCTAGCCCCCATTGGGCTCTTTGCTCAGTGGGGAGCCGCCTTCTTCTTCTTCTTCTTCTTCTTCTCCTCCTCCTCCTCCTCCTCCTCCTCCTCCTCCTTCTTCTTCTTCTTCGGAATTTTATAATATTTTTTATTATATTATGTTAGTCACCATACAGTACATCCCTGGTTTTTGATGAAAAGTTTGATGATTCATTAGTTGCATATAACACCCAGTGCACCATGCAATATGTGCCCTCCTTACTACCCATCACCAGCCTATCCCATTCCCCCACCCCCCTCCCTTCTGAAGCCCTCAGTTTGTTTTTCAGAGTCCATAGTCTCTCATGCTTCATTCCCCCTTCTGATTACCACCCCTTTCCTTATCCCTTTCTTCTCCTACCAATCTTCCTAGTTCTTATGTTCCATAGATGGGAGAAACCATATGATAATTGTCTTTCTCTGCTTGACTTATTTCACTTAGCATTATCTCCTCCACTGCCGTCCATGTTGCAGCAAATGTTGAGAACACGTTCTTTCTGATAGCTGAGTAATATTCCATTGTATATATGGACCACATCTTCTTAATCCAGTCACCTGTTGAAGGGCATCTCGGCTCCTTCCACGATTTAGCTATTGTGGACAAAGCTGCTATGAACATTGGGGTGCATATGGCCCTTCTCTTCACTATGTCTGTATCTTTGGGGTAAATACCCAGTAGTGCAATGGCTGGATCATAGGGTAGCTCAATTTTTAACTTTTTAAGGGACCTCCACACTGTTTTCCAGAGTGGCTGTACCAACTTGCATTCCCACCAACAATGTAGGAGGGATCCCCTTTCTCCACATCCTCTCCAGCAATTGTTGTTTCTTTTCTTGTCAATTTTTGCCATTCTAACTGGTGTAAGGTGGTATCTTAGTGTGGTTTTTATTTGAATTTCCCTGACGGCTAATGATTTTGAATATTTTTTCATGTGTCTGTTAGCCATTTTTATGTCTTCATTGGAAAACTGTCTGTTCATATCTTCTGCCTATTTTATGATTTGTTTATTTGTTTCTTGTGTATTGAGTTTGAGAAGTTCTTTGTAGAATTTTGATACCAGTCTTTACTCTGTAGTGTCATTTGCAAATATCTTCTCCCATTCCGTGGGCTGCCTCTTAGTTTTTTGGACTGTGTCCTTTGCTGTGCAGAAGATTTTTATCTTGATGAAGTCCCACAAGTTCATTTTTTCTTTTGTTTCTCTTGCCTTTGGAGATGTGTCATGAAAAAGGTTGCTGTGGCCGATGTCATAGAAGTTGCTGCCTATGCTCTCCTCTAGGATTTTGATGGATTCCTGTCTCACATCGAGGTCTTTCATCCATTTGGAGTTGATCTTTGTGTATGGTGTGAGAGAGTGGTCAAGTTTCATTCTTTTGCATGTAGCTGTCAATTTTCCCAGCACCATTTATTGAAGAGACTGTCTTTTTCCCACTGGAAGTTTTTTCCTGCTTTGTCAAAGATTAGCTGCCCAAAGAGCTGAGGGTCCATTTCTGGGTTCTCTATTCTGTTCCATTGGTCTATGTGTCTGTTTTTGTGCCAGTACCATGCTGTCTTTGTGATCACAGCTTTGTAGTACTGCTTGAATTCCTTGTGATTGAGTTCCAATTTCAAAGCACTGTGGTCTGAGAATATGCAGGGAATAATTTCAGTCTTTTGGTATCGGTTGAGATGAGACCTCTTTTGTGACCCAGTATATGGTCTATTCTGGAGAAAGTTCCATGTGAATTCAAAAAGAATGAGTATTTTGTTGTTCTGGAGTGTAGTGTTCCATATATATCTATGAGGTCCATCTGGTCTAGTATGGCATTTAAAGCTCTTGTTTCTTTGTTGATTTTCTGCTTAGGTGATCTATTGCTGAGAGTGGAGTGTTGAGGTCCCCTACTATTAACGTATTTTTATCTATATGTCTCTTTATTCTGATTAAGAGTTGGCTTATGTATCTTGCTGCTCCCCTGTTGGGGGCATAGATATTTATAATTGTCATACCCGCTTGTTTGATACATCCTTTAAGAATAATATAGTGCTCTTCTGTATCTCTAACTACAGTCTTTAGTTTAAAATCCAATCTGTCTGATATGAGAATTACTACCCTAGCTCTGTTTTGAGGTCCGTTGGCATGAGAAATGGTTTTCCATCCTTTCACTTTCAGTCTGGATGTAACTTTAGGTTCAAAATGATTCTCTTTTAGTCAGCAAATGGATGGGTCATGCCTTTTTATCCAATCTGCAACCCTGTGGTGTTTTATGGGAGCATTTAGGCCATTCACTTTGAAAGTGTTTATTGAGAAATATGATTTTAATGGTGTCATGTTGCCTTTAAAGTCTTTGTTTCTATAGATTGTAACTTTCTGTTCTGTATCACTCTTGGGTCCTTTTTACTTTTATAGAACCTCCCCTTAATATCTCCTTTAGGGCTGGTTTGGTGATTATGAATTCCTTCAGTTTCTGCCGATTCTGGAAGGTCCTTATCTCTCCATCAATTCTGAGTGACAGCCTTGCTGGATAAAGGATCCTTGGCTGCATGTTTTTCTCTGAAAGAGCTTTAAAAATGCCCCCCCCAACCCTTTCTCTCATTCCAGGTCTGTGTAGACAGGTCTGATGTAATCCTGATATTTTTGCCTTTATACGTGAGAAATGCCTTTGCCCTGGCCACTTTCAATACTGTATCCTTGGATCTAATATTTTCAAAATGCACTATGACGTGACGTGACGTGACGTGGCGTAGGTTTGTCGTGGTTGACTTTGGGAGGGGTCTTCTCTGCCTCTTGAACATGAATGCTTGTTTCCTTTGATAGATTAGGGACGTTTTTAGCTAAAATTTGTTCAAATATCTCCTCTAAACCTCTCTCTTTCTCCACCCCCTCAGGGATGCCGATGATTCTGGCATTGGAGCGTTTCATTGAGTCAGTAATCTCCCGTAACCTACATTCTTGAGATTGGATTTTTCTGAGCCAAGTTTCTGTTTTAGCTTTCTCTTCTACTAACCCATCCTCCATTTCACTAATTCGTTCTTCTGCCTCATTTACCCTGGTCATCAGAGCATCTAGTTTTGACTGCCTTTGATTCATAGTATTTTTAATTTCTGCCAGATTTGCTCTCATTTCCTCCCTTAGAGAGTCCATATTCTCGTTAATATTTTCGTTAATACTGTTTTCAAGTCTACACATCATCTTGATCAGTGTTACTCTGAACTCCATTTCTGATAATTTAGTTATATCCACATCCATCAGTTCTGTGGCAGAGGCCACAGACTCATTATCTTTTTTTTGCTGGGGGAGATTTTTCCTTCTCGTCATTCTTATGAGGAAAGGTTGTAGGGTTGCCCAGAGCCCACATTATTGACCAGGACCCAGGCAGTGTTCTCTTGTTTCATTGGGACTTTAGGGATGTGGGCTTCTTGATTTTTCAATCTGCCTTCTGAGGGAGGGGCCTGCCGTGCTGATATTCAGGCAACCCTGTTTGGGTAGGGTCTCCCTTTCCCCTGCAAGGGGGGATGGGGATTGGCACTATGTGAGCTGGTATTTCCAGGCTTTTGTTCTCTGGCGGCTTTCCCTGGTGTTTTTCTGTGGCTCTTATGAGAGTCAGAGCAACAGTGGCCATATCCTAGCCTCTGTCTCACAACAGAGAGATCGCAGTCTGCTCTCCACTGAGCTCTCTTGGCCACTTTAACTCTGTTTCTGTTGGTGCTGCTAAAAACCCTGCTGTGTCCTGGGCATGCACCTCATAGCCGGCGTCCCAGCCCTCACTTCCAGGGCTGGCAAGTCTCTGTCCTTTGTGTTTCTAACACCGCCTGCTGTCAGCCAACCCCATGCACTCCCGAGCTCCCTGTTTCAGTGTGGTTCACGCGCACTCCGGAGCGCCGGTTTTCAGTGTGGTCGTGGGCACACTCTAGAGCTCCCGGTATCAGTCTGGTTCCAGTGAGTGCTCCGGAGCTCCAGTTTTCAGTTTGGACATGTGCGCGTTCCCAGGCTTACGGTCTGAGTTTGTTCTCTCGTGGGTGCTGGTCCGGGAGTCAGGCCTGCTGCCCCGTGCAGGTGGCTACCACTTCCTGGCGCCTGAGCACGGAGGCTCTCTCCCTCTGCCGTTTATCTTCTGATGTCTGTGCACAGATTCATAGCTCCCTGGTTAGTACCTCAATATTCAGCGCTGGAGATGATCATTTGTAGAGATCCAGATGTATCTTCCTGTGTCTCAGGCTGATTCTGTGGGTGTTCAGGATGGTCTGGTACCTATCCAGCTCGACTCAGGGGACCAGTTGGAAAAGGGGACCCCTACTCCTCCGCCATTTTAACTCCCTCTCCTTGATATTGTTTCTTATATTTAACCTTTAAAGAGTAACAATAAACAGCCTTATGCACACCTATTTTTCTACTCTTAAAAGGCTAAATTTTAATGTTAGGGATTTAAAAAACAAATATTAAGCATATTTTATATTTTTATATATAATTGCCATACTGCCTTCCAGAACTATTTTGCCAGTTTACATTCCTATGACAGTTTCCAAATGAATTAATTTTTCTTCATTGTGTTAATTATGTCTTTTCAATATTTCTTATGTTGACAATATTTTAGGTAAATTATATTTCATTGTTTATACTATTATATACTTGATTATTAATAAGGTCAAATACATTTTCATATTTTTAATAATAATTTATATTCCTTTTATGAATTTTCTATTCACATCCTTTATTTTTATTGAATATTTTTATTGATTCTATTTAAAATCATTTTTTATTTTTTTCTATAAATATTTTCCTCAGGTTCTCATTTATCATCCAAAAATTATATACGATACAACCAGACCAAATTTATTTTATTTTTTAAACTGTTTTTATTTTTTAGAAAAATTTTTGTTTATAGCAAAATTGAATAAAAGGTATAAAGATTCCTCATATACTTTCTGCCTGCACACATGCATAACTTCTCCCACTATTAACATCCCCTATGAGAATGGTACATTTGTTATAATTGATGAACCTATATTGACATGTCTTTATCATCCAAAGACAATAGATTACATTGGGATTCACTTTTGGTATACAGTGTATGGGTATAGACAAATGTATGCCATGCATCTAAAATTATAGTATCATACAGAGATGTTTCACTGCCCCAAATATCCTCTATGCTCTGCCCATCCATCCCTCTCTTTCCTCAACCCCCGGCAATCACTGAGGTTTTTACTGTCACCATAGTTTTACATTTTCCAGAATGTCATATAGTTGGAATCGTACAGTATGCAGCCTTTTCAGATTGGCTTTTTACACTTAATAATATGCATTTAAGTTTACTCCATGTTTTTTCAAGACTTGACAGCTCATTTGTTTTTAGTGCAGAACAATATTTCCTTGTCTGGATGTACCACAGTTTGTTTGTTATTTCACCTACTGAAGAATATCTTGGTTTCTTCCAGGTATTGGAAATTATGAATAAAGCTGCTTCAAACATTTGCATACAGATTTTTGTGTGGATATAAATTTTCAAATTGGATCAATTTATAAGACAGCAAGAGAGGAAAAGAACTACAAAACAGGGAGAAAAAAAATTAGGATGACATTAACAAGTCCATATCTATCATTTGTTACTTTAAATTGAAATAGATTAAACGTTCAAATCAAAAGGCATAGAGTAGCTGAATGGATAAAAATATAGGACCCAACTATATGTTCCCTACATGAGCGTCACTCAGCTTTAAGGGCACACATAAGGTCAAAGTGAAGGGAAGAAGAAATAAATACCAGATGCAAATGGAAATTTAAAAAAGTATAAGTAGGGGCACCTGGGTAGTGCAGTCGTTAAGCTCAGGGCGTGATCCTGGCATTCCAGGATGGAGTCCCACATCAGGCTACTCCGCTGGGAGCCTGCTTCTTCCTCTCCCACTCCCCTACTGTGTTCCCTCTCTTGCTGGCTGTCTCTCTGTCACATAAATAAATAAAATCTTTTAAAAAAATAAAAAAATAATAAAAAAATAAATAAAAAAGCATAAGTAGATAAATTTATATAAGATAAAATAGACTGTTAATAATGGTAATAAGACATAGAAGATCATTATAAAATGATAAAGGAGTTCATTCATCAGGAGGACATAACAGTTTTAAATCACAAGAAAGATGATTGAAGCTGGAAGTATCATACATCCTGATTTCAGAATATACCACAAAGCTATAGTCATCAAAATAAACATGGTACTGGTATAAAAATAGATAAACCAATGAAACAAAATTGAGAGCCCAGATATGAATCCATGCACATATGATTGACTAATATTTGAAAAGGGTACCAAGAATGCACAATGGGTGTATGTACCCCTTTGGATCACTACTTTTGTATCCTTTGGATAAATACCTCGAAATGCAATTGTTAGCCTGTAAGGTAGTTCTATTTTTAACTTTTTGAGGAACCTCCATACCGTTTTCCAGAATTGCTGCACCACTTTGCACTCCCACAAGTGTGTAAGAAGATTCCCCTTTCTCTGCATCCTTGCCAAAATTTATTTTTTCCTGGGTTGTTAATTTTAGCCATTCTGACAGGTGTGAGGTGGTATCTCTTTGTGGTTTTGATTTGTATTTCCCTGAAGCTGAATGATGTTGAGCATTTTTTTGTGTGTCTGTTAGGCATTTGTATGTTTCTTTGGAGCACATGAACCCTAATGTTTATAGCAGCAATGTCTACAACAGCTAAAATATGGAAAAAGCCAGATGTCCAATGACAGATGAATGGATAAAGAAGATTATATATATATATATATATATATATATATAGAGAGAGAGAGAGAGAGAGAGAGAGAGATACATGTATATATGTAATATTACTCAGCCATCAAAAAGAATGAAATCTTGCCATTTGCAATGACATGGATGAAACTAGATGGTTTTATGCTAAATGAAATAAGTCAGTCAGAGAAAGACAAATGCCATATGTTTCATTCATATGTGGGATTTAAGAAACAAAACAGATGAACATAGGGGAAGGGAAGGAAAAATAAAATAAGATAAAAACAGAGGGGGAGGCAAACCATAACAGACTCTTAACTATAAGAAACAAACTGAAGGTAACTGGAGGGGAGGTGGGTGGGGAGATGGGATAATTGGGTATTGGGCATTAAGGAGGGCACTGGATGTAATGAGCACTGAATGTTACATGCAATTAATGAATCACTAAATTTTACCACTGAAACTAATAACACACTACATATTAACTAAATTGAACTTAAATAAAAAATTTAAAAAAGAATACACAATGAGGAAAGACAGTCTCTTGAATAAATGGTGTTGGGAAATTTGGATAACTATATGCAAAAGAGTGAAATTAGACCCTTATCTTACACCATACACAAAAATCAGTTCAAAATGAATTAAAGACATTAATGTAAGACCTAAAAACATGAAACTCTTAGAGAAAAAAACATAGAATAAAAGCTTCTTGACACTGGTCTTGCAATGGTATTTTGGATAGGATACCAAAAGCTCAGGTAACAAACAAATAAGTGGGACTGCATCAAACTAAAGCTTCTGCACAAGTAAGGAAACAAACAACAATATGAAAAGGCAACCTATGGAATGAAAGAAAATATTTTCAAGTATTTGATAAGGAGTTAATATCCAAAATATATAAGGAATTCATATCACTTAATACCAAAGAAACCCAACAATTAACACATGGGCAAATGACTTGAACAGACTGTTTTTTCAAAGATCATACATAAATGGACAACAGGTATATGAAAAGGGGCTCAACATCACTAATTATAGGGAAAATAAAATCAAAACCACAGTGAGGTATCATCTCACACTTGTTAGAATAGCTATTATCAAAAAGACAAGCGATAACAGGTTTTGGCAAGGATGTAGAGAAAGACAATCCCTGTACACTGTTGGAAGGAATGCAAATTGCTATTGCCATTATGAAAAACAGTATTAAGTTTCCTCAAGAAATTAAAAATAGAACTGCCATATGATCCAGCAATCTCATTTGTGGATATATATTTAAAGGAAACAAAATCAGTATCTCGAAGAAATATCTGTACTCCTATATTCATTGCAGTATCATTCACAGTAGGCAAGATATGGAAACAATCTAAATGTCTTTCATGGACAAATGGATAAAGTGATATGTGATGATGATGATGATGATGATGATGATGATGATGATGATTCAGCCATCACAATAAAGGTAATCCTGCCATTTACACCAACATGGATTAACCTGTAAGATATTACAATAAGAGAAATTAGCCAAAGACAAGTACTTTATGATCTCATTTATATGGGAATCTAAAAAAAAAAAAGAGTCACATGTATAAAAACAGAAAGTACAATGGTGAGTATCAGATGCTAGGTGGGGAGGGGATGGAAAGATTCTGGTCAAAGAATGTATGTCTTTATTTACATAATGAATAAGCTCTGAGGATCAGCATGGTGATTATAGTTAATAACACTGTGTATTGAGATTTGCTAAGAGAGTAAACCTTAAACATTCTCATCACAAAAATAAAAGTAACTATGTGAGGTGATGGATGTGTAAATTAACCAGATTGTGGTAATCATCTCACTGAGTATATGTATGTCTGATTGCCATGTTTTACACGTTAAAGATACACAATTTTATTTGCCAGGTACACCTCCCTAGAACTGGGGAAAAAGAGATTGCAACATAAAAATCTTGCCTGAGTTTTCAGCCTGCTAACCTGTCCTGTGGACTCAAGACTATGATTATCAGCTCTTCTTTGAATTTCCAGCTTGCCTACAAACTACAGACTTTCTAAATCCCATATCTTTGTGAACCAATTCATCAAAATATCCCTCTTAGGTCTCTCCTTCTCTCCCTGTCCCCCTCCCTCTCTCTCTTTACCCCCCTCCTTCTCCTCTCTCCCTCTCTGTATATTATATTGAACATATATAAAATGTACTCATAGACACACACATACATATGTAGATCTTCTATTCTGTTTCTTCAGAGAACCATAAAACAGTATTGTGTATTTTTTAATCTCCTTATAGTTTGTGATCATATCTTCCTCTACATGTCTACTTAACATGATATTTTTGAGGAGGAGGAGTTAAGATGGCGGAGGAGTAGGGGACCCCTTTTTCAGCCGGTCCCCTGAGTCGAGCTGGATAGGTACCAGACCAGCCTAAATAACCACGGAATCAGCCTGAGACGCAGGATGATGCATCTGGATCTCTACAAATGAACATCTCCAGCGCTGAGTATTGAGGTACGAAGAGGGGAGCTGTAAACCGTGCACGGATATCGGAGGATAAACGGAAGGGGGAGGGAGCCGCCGCGTTTGGGCTCCGGGAAGCGGCAGCCACCTGCACGGGGGAGCGGGCGGACTCACAGAGGGCACCCGCGAGAGAGCGGACTGAGACCCGTGAGCCGTGAACGCGCGCGCCACCAGGCATCTCCCGGAACACCGGAATCCCGGTGTGCTCACGGGATCCAGACTGAGACCGGGAACTCCCGGAGCGCGCACGGGGCGGCTGGCGGCTGGCGGGCCACCTGCACGGGGGAGCGGGCGGGCTCGCGGTCGGCACCCGCGAAACAGCAGACTGAGACCCTGAACCGGGTGCGCGCGCCACCAGGCTTCTCACGAAACTCCGGAATCGAGGTGTACTCACGGGGCATAGACTGAGACCGGGAGACCCGGGACCGTGCGGGGCGGCCAGTGGCTGGCGGCATTAGAAACACAAAGGACAGAGACGCGCCGGCCCTGGAAGTGAGGGCAGGGACGCTGGGTGTGGGGCGCACATCCCGGGACGCTTCAGGGTTGAGCAGCACCAACAGTAATAGAGTTAAAGTGGCCAGAACATCAGTGGAGAACGGGCCGCAATCCCTCTGTTCTGCGACAATGCAGCCTCTGCTGCTCTGACCCTCAGAAGAGGCATAGCCGGCCGCCAGGGAAAGCCGCCAGAGAACAAAAGCCTGGAAATACCGGCTCAGAGAGTGCCCATCCCCATCCTCCCTCGCAGGGGACACGGAGACTCTAACCAAACAGGGTTGCCTGAGTATCGGCGCGGCAGGCTCCTCCCCCAGAACACAGAAGGCAGGCTGAAAAATCAAGAATCCCACAACCGGAGGCGCCTGGGTGGCGCCGTCATTGAGCGCCTGTCTTCGGCTTAGGGCGTGATCCCAGCGTTCTGGAAAGGAGTCCCTATCGGGCTCCTCCGCTGGGAGACTGCTTCTTCCTCTCTCACTCCCCTGCTTCTGTTTCGTTCTTGCTGACTGTCTGTCTCCCTCTCTCAGATAAGTAAATAAATAAAATCTTTAAAGAAGAAGCCCACATCTCTAAGATCCCTATAAAACAAGGGGCACGGCCTGGGACCCAATCAATAATTTTGGGCTCTGGAAACCCCGCAACCTCTCTTCATCAGAATTACAAGAAGGAGAAGCCTCCCCCAGCAAAGAAAAGACAGTGAGTCAGTGACCTCTGCCACAGAAGTAACGGATATGGATGTAACCAAATTATCAGAAATGGAATTCAGAGTAACAATGGTCAAGATAATGAGTAGACTTGAAAAAAGTATTCAGGAAAATATTACTGAGAATATAGAATCCCTAAGGGCGGAAATGAGAGCGAATTTGACAGAAATTAAAAATTCTATGAGCCAAATGCAGGCAAAACTAGAGGCTCTGACGGCCAGGGTCACGGAAGCGGAGGAAAGGGTTAGTGAATTGGAGGATGGGTTAATAGAGGAAAAAATAAAAATAGAAGATGGTCTTAAAAAAATCCACGCCCACGAATGTTGGCTACGGGAGATTACTGACTCAACGAAACGATCCAATGTTAGAATCATCGGCATCCCCGAGGGGGTGGAGAAAAACAGAGGTCTAGAAGAGATATTTGAACAAATTGTAGCTGAAAACTTCCCTAATCTAGCAAGGGAAACAAAAATTCGTGTCCAAGAGGCAAAGAGGACCCCTCCCAAGCTCAACCATGACAGACCTACACCACGTCACGTCATAGTGCAATTCGCAAATATGAGATCCAAAGATACAGTATTGAAAGCGGCCAGAGCAAAGAAATTTCTCACGTACCAAGGCAAAGGCATCAGAATTACATCAGACCTGTCTACACAGACCTGGAATGAGAGAAAGGGTTGGGGGAGCATTTTTAAAGCTCTTTCAGAGAAAAACATGCAGCCAAGGATCCTTTATCCAGCAAGGCTGTCATTCAGAATTGATGGAGAAATAAAGACATTTCAGCATCGACAGTCACTAGCCAATTTCGTAACCACGAAACCAGCCCTACAGGAGGTATTACGGGGGGTTCTATAAAAGTAAAAAGGCCCCAAGAGTGATACAAAACAGAAAGTCACAGCCAATACAAACAAAGACTTTACTGACAACATGGCAGAATTAAAAGCATATCTCTCAGTACTCAGCCTGAACATTAATGGTTTAAATTCTTGCTTCAATCGCCACAGGGTTGCAGATTGGATAAAAAGAAATGACCCATCCATTTGCTGTCTACAAGAGACTCATTTCGAACCCAAAGATGCATTCAGACTGAGAGTAAGGGGATGGAGTACCATCTTTCACGCAAATGGACCTCAAAAGAAAGCTGGGGTAGCAATTCTCATATCAGATAAACTGGATTTTAAACTACAGACTATAGTTAGAGATGCAGAAGGGCACTATATTATTCTTAAAGGAAGTATTCAACAAGTGGATATGACAATTATAAATATATATGCCCCCAACAGGGGAGCAGCAAGATACACAAGCCAGCTCTTAACCAGAATAAAGAGACATATAGATAAAAATACATTAATAGTAGGGGACCTCAACACTCCACTCTCAGAAATAGACAGAACACCCTGGCAAAAACTAAGCAAAGAATCAAAGGCTTTGAATGCCATACTCGACGAGTTGGACCTCTTAGATATATATAGAACACTACACCCCAGAACCAAAGAATACTCATTCTATTCTAATGCCCATGGAACATTTTCAAGAATAGACCATGTTCTGGGACACAAAACAGGTCTCAGCCGATACCAAAAGATTGAAATTATCCCCTGCTTATTCTCAGACCACAACGCTCTGAAATTGGAACTCAACCACAAGGAAAAATTTGGAAGAAACTCAAACACTTGGAGACTAAGAACCATCCTGCTCAGGAATGACTCGATAAACCAGGAAATCAAAAATCAAATTAAACAATTTATGGAGACCAATGAGAATGAAAATACAACAGTCCAAAACCTATGGGATACTGCAAAGGCAGTCCTAAGGGGGAAATACATAGCCATCCAAGCCTCACTCAAAAGAATAGAAAAATCTAAAATGCAGTTTTTATATTCTCACCTCAAGAAGCTGGAACAGCAACAGAGGGACAGGCCTAATCCACGCACAAGGAAGCAGTTGACCAAAATTAAAGCTGAAATCAATCAAGCAGAAACCAGAAGTACAGTAGAGCAGATCAACAGGACTAGAAGCTGGTTCTTGGAGAGAATCAATAAAATTGACAGACCACTGGCAAGACTTATCCGAAAGAAAAGAGAAAGGACCCAGATTATTAAAATTATGAATGAAAAAGGAGAGGTCACGACGAGCACCATTGAAATTGGAAGGATTATTAGAAATTTTTATCAACAGCTATATGCCAATAAACTAAGCAATCTGGAAGAGATGGAATCCTTCCTGGAAACCTATAAACTACCAAGATTGAAAAAGGAAGAAATTGATTTCTTAAACAGGCCAATTAATTATGAAGAAATTGAGTCAGTGATAAACAACCTTCCAAATAACAAAACTCCAGGCCCGGACGGTTTTCCTGGGGAATTCTACCAAACATTCAAAGAAGAAATAATACCTATTCTCCTAAAGCTATTTCAAAAAATAGAAACAGAAGGAAAGCTACCAAACTCATTCTATGAGGCCAATATTACCTTGATCCCCAAACCAGGCAAAGACCCCCTCAAAAAGGAGAATTATTGAATTAATGAATATGGACGCCAAAATCCTCAACAAGATACTTGCTAATAGAATCCAACAGTTCATTAAAAGGATTATCCACCACGATCAAGTGGGATTCATACCTGGGATGCAAGCGTGGTTCAATATTCGCAAATCAATCAGCGTGATACATCATATCAACAAGAAAAGACTCAAGAACCATATGATCCTCTCAATCGATGCCGAAAAAGCATTTGACAAAATACAGCATCCTTTCCTGATTAAAACCCTTCAGAGTGTAGGAATAGAAGGTACATTTCTCAATCTCATAAAAGCCATCTATGAAAAGCCTACTGCAAATATTATTCTCAATGGGGAAAAGCTGGAAGCCTTTCTCTTAAGATCAGGAACACGACAAGGATGCCCACTCTCGCCACTATTATTCAACATAGTACTAGAAGTCCTTGCAACAGCAATCAGACAACAAAAAGGGATCAAAGGTATTCAAATCGGCAAAGAAGAAGTCAAAATGTCTCTCTTCGCAGACGACATGATACTCTATATGGAAAACCCAAAAGAAGCCACTCCCAAACTATTAGAAGTTATAGAGCAATTCAGTAACGTGGCGGGATACAAAATCAATGCTCAGAAATCAGTTGCATTTCTGTACACGAATAACGAGACTGAAGAAAGAGAAATTAGGGAATCCATCCCATTTACAATAGCACCAAAAACCATACGTTACCTTGGAATTAACTTAACCAGAGACGTAAAGGACCTTTATTCTAGAAACTATAAATCACTCTTAAAAGACATTGAGGAAGACATAAAAAGATGGAAAGATATTCCATGCTCATGGATCGGAAGAATTAACATAGTTAAAATGTCCATGCTACCCAGAGCAATCTACACTTTCAATGCTATCCCGATCAAAATACCGAGAACGTTTTTCAAAGAACTGGAACAAATAGTCCTTAAATTTGTATGGAACCAGAAAAGACCCCGAATCTCCAAGGAACTGTTGAAAAGGAAAAACAAAGCTGGGGGCATCACAATGCCGGATTTCGAGCTGTACTACAAAGCTGTGATCACAAAGACAGCATGGTACTGGCACAAAAACAGACACCTAGACCAATGGAACAGAATAGAGAGCCCAGAAATGGACCCTCAGCTCTTTGGGCAACTAATATTTGATAAAGCAGGAAAAAACATCCGGTGGGAAAAAGACAGTCTCTTCAATAAATGGTGCTGGGAAAATTGGACAGCTACATGCAAAAGAATGAAACTTGACCACTATCTCACACCATACACAAAAATAAACTCCAAATGGATGAAAGACCTCGATGTGAGGCAGGAATCCATCAAAATTCTAGAGGAGAACATAGGCAGCAACCTCTACGACATCAGCCAAAGCAACCTTTTTCATGACACATCCCCAAAGGCAAGAGAAACAAAAGATAAAATGAATTTATGGGACTTCATCAAGATTAAAAGTTTCTGCACATCCAAGGAAACAGTCAGAAAAACTAAGAGGCAGCCCACGGAATGGGAGAATATATTTGCAAATGACACTACAGATAAAGGATTGGTATCCAAGATCTACAAAGAACTTCTCAAACTCAATACACGAGAAACAAATAAACAAATCAAAAAATGGGCAGAAGATATGAACAGACACTTTTCCAATGAAGACATACAAATGGCTAACAGACACATGAAAAAATGTTCAAAATCATTAGCCATCAAGGAAATTCAAATCAAAACCACACTGAGATACCACCTTACGCCAGTTAGAATGGCAAAAATAGACAAGGCAAGAGACAACAATTGTTGGAGAGGATGTGGAGAAAGGGGATCCCTCCTACATTGTTGGTGGGAATGCAAGTTGGTACAGCCACTCTGGAAAACTGTGTGGATGTCCCTTAAAAAGTTAAAAATGGAGCTACCCTATGATCCAGCCATTGCACTACTGGGTGTTTACCCCAAAGATACAGACGTAGTGAAGAGAAGGGCCATATGCACCCCAATGTTCATAGCAGCAATGTCCACAATAGCTAAATCGTGGAAGGAGCCGAGATGCCCTGCAACAGATGACTGGATTAAGAAGTTGTGGTCCATATATACAATGGAATATTACTCAGCAATCAGAAAGAATGAGTTCTCAACATTTGCTACAACATGGACGGCACTGGAGGAGATAATGCTTAGTGAAATAAGTCAAGCAGAGAAAGACAACTATCATATGATTTCTCTCATCTATGGAACATAAGAACTAGAATGATCAGTAGGGGAAGAAAGGGGTAAAGAAAGGGGGGGTAATCAGAAGGGGGAATGAAACATGAGAGACTATGGACTATGAGAAACAAACTGAGGGCTACAGAGGGGAGGGGGGTGGGGGAATGGGATAGACCGGTGATGGGTAGTAAGGAGGGCACATATTGCATGGTGCACTGGGTGTTATACACAACTAATGAATCATCGAGCCTTACATGGAAAACCGGGGATGTACTGTATGGTGACTAACATAATATAATAAAAAATCATTATTAAAAAAAAACATGATATTTTTGAGTAAACTCATCTTAGAGTTGCCATTTGGGTGTATTTATTTGTCTAAACTTTTCATATTTTTATATTTATAATATACTTTTAATTTTAAATGTTTTTACTAAGCCATTTTCCCTGCATTCTTGTTATTTTTCTAATTTTTAAAATAATTAATTTGTTCCTTTTAAAGAATAATTTAATATTTGCTTAATTTTAAATTTAATATATATGTTTAAAATATAGAGAATCTCATTCCCATCCATGGTGAATTGGTTTCCATTATACTCTGTACCTTCCTCTGTCTACCCCAATTAAGAAATTACTGGTGAATTTATACCAAGTGCTTAACATGCTTTGAGTTTCAATTTATATCTGTCTGACATCAGTGTGGGGTACATATTGAATGAGAGTAATGTTAGAGTTAGAGAAGTTGGTTGTACTATCTGTACTATCTGTACAGATAGTAGGAAGAATGGATTCAAGTGCATTTATGAGGTAGATTCAATAGGATTAAGTAACTGATTGGTATGGTGAATGAGAAAATATCAGGTACAAGAGAAGTAGGCTGTAGGTAAGAAAAGAAATTTTGAATTTACAGTATCTGTATGATATCTATTTGGGTATAAAGCCATAACTTATAAGAAAGGTTTAGATTAAAGATATAGACTTGGGAAGGAAACCATCTGCTCTGGGAATCAATTAAATCACTCCAAAAACTATGGAGAAAAAATAGATAGCCATGGTTGGCATCCTGGAAAACATCTAAATTTAAGACACAAAGGAAGAGCAACATTTGGAGGAATATCTTCATCAATTTGGGTTGCTATACCAAAAATATCATAGACTGGGTTACTCAAATAATAAACGTTTATTTCTCACAGTTCTGGAGGCTTTAAGTCCAAGATCAAGAAACCAGTAGATTTCTGTGTCTGATGAAATCCTGCTTCTTAATTGCAAATTACCAACCTCTTGTGTTCTCACATGGTAGAAAGGAGGTTAGAGATATCTCTGGGGTCTCTTATTAGGCCACTAATCCCATTCTTGAGGGCACCAGTGTCATGACCCAATTATTTTCCAAAGACCCCACCCCTTAATGCCATAACATTGGGCATTAGAATTTTGACATATGAATTTTGTAGGCACGCAAACATTCAGTCTATAACAAGGAGGTTGAGAAAAGTGAGTAAGAGGAAAATCAGGAAATAGTAGTGTCACAAAGTCCAAAGGTAAAGAGCATTTCTGGGGTTTACCTTTTGAATGTCTTTTAAGCAGCAGTTGATACGGTATGAGAAGGAAGACATTTATAAATGCCTTTATTGGCACCATTGCTCATTAAATATCATCTCTGTAAGATTTGATTCACATAGAATTCGTATATGTTATGAACTTTGTGTCCCCTTATTCCTTAGAGGCCTTGCTTGTCTTTCATGCACAGAAGTTGATTAAACTGGGAAATAGTCTGTGGAGAAAAATGTTTAGCAATGAACTTGGTAATGGACTCTGTTCTAGTTGTAGAATTTTTTACAGGTTCACTTGGGAAAGTTAATAGGACAATAGCACTTTACATCTACAGTAGTTTTATTTCACTGTTGAATGAGTTGCACTGTATTTATTTTTTCCATGCCTCAAAATTCAACTATTAAGTTATTTGCTGTCATGAGCTATGACCAAATATTAATAATATTTCATACTCTAAATGTTTTGTTTACTAAAAATGTACATGAAGAAAATAAAAACATTGGTTCTGAAACATTATTTTCGTCATATCTTTAATGCCAGTGAAGTGGTATGAGAACTATAGACACAACAGAGAAAATATTGTCAATGTAATTGCTCTCCTCTCATTTACCATCTTTTTTTTCTAGATCTAATTTACTCATCACTTTCACTTTAGTTGTTTTTATATCTCACTTGCATACTGTAGTAGTTACAGAAGAAATAAAAGAATTACATATTTCCAGGAAGCTTTAATATGGAAGTATTTCCACACAAATTGCTTGTTGACAGTTCTAGAAAAGTGGAATGCTCAACTGATTTAGGTTAGCTTATTTCTAAATTCTAATTATTAATGCCAAATGTCAAAAGATTAAAAAACTCTAGGTTGAGTATACCCTTGGGTATGTAGGGGAAGAAAAAATCATTTTTTACTCATCTTTTATCTCTGGCTGAGGCCTTGTAAATTAGACTAACAAAAGAAAGCTTAACAAGAGGAAAACAAAAAGAAGTTTATTGATGTGTGCATCTTGCATATGCATGGGATAACTCAAAGGGATGGTTAGAACTTGGGCTTATTCAACATTTAACAAAAGAACAATACATTTTTAGAGACATGACAAGACAAAAAGGACATTGAGTCTCAAGGAGTAGCAAATTATGTGAAGGCAAATATATGGGGAAATTTAACAGGGTTTGTTATGTAGATTCCTCTGGTACTTTCTCTGGGTTGATAAGGGTCTAGAGTAGTCTCCAATAATTAATTTCTGTTCTTCCTGGTAGAGAGGGAGAGCACTTTTACAAATTTACATCCTGCTTTTAGGAATAGAGTGGGAGGGTAGAGCGTTTTTCTTGTACTTGCTTCTTAATTGCCTTCACCTCAAAATAATCCTTATGCCAAAGTGGTACATTTTGGGGTGGCATACTCTGTTACTCTTCACTCATCTCCATCAAAGAGAATTTGCATGGCATGAGAGGATCTTATCTCAAAGAAATTGCCTCTCTGATGATTTTTTTTTTGCCTCCAAATGTAATTATTTGCCATATGTGATGCAGTATAATGGATTTAGGATAGGTCTTCTTCATTTTCCAAGGAAGAACATAACTCTAGATTGACTTTAAGGTTCTAACTTGAAAGCAAATAGAAAAATGGTCATTACACAGATTTCAAAAGAAGCAGATTATGCAGGAAATGTGAGGAATCAGACTCACATACATTCACATTTTTAGTTTGAGTTTAATATGTGGCATTCAGTGGAGATATTGAGTATACAGCTAGAATTTGTAGTTCTGGAAAAAAAAGCTTAGAGATGCAGCATTGGGAAGAATTTGCTTATAGGTAGAAATTGAAGCCATGAATATGAATGAAATTTTCCAGGAAGACTATACATAACATGTCCAAGATGATACATGAGGAAAATCCATATTCACTGGTTAGGGGTTAGTTAGTAATTCAACTGAAAATAGTTAATATTTCTTGAATGTGCATTATGTCCAAATCTTGATGATAAGTATTTAATAATAACAATCTCATTTGATCTCCATACTAATGTGAGATAGATACTATTACTATTTTTATTTTATAGATGAATTAACAGTCTCAGAGAGGTGAAGACTTGACCAAATCACACACCTAGTAAGTGGTAGAACCAATCATTTGACTTAGCCCATGCTCTTAACCATTGTTTTATGCTTTCCAAATATTTATTGAACAGCCAAGCACAGTACAAGGCACTTGAAATACAGCAGTGAAAAAAACAGACGATGCTGCTTTCATTGGGCTTTCTTCCTTGTGGTGAGATAGGTCTTAACCTTGTGAACCCATAAATAAAAACACAAGCCAAAACTGTGTTAAGAGCCATGAAGGAAATAATTGGGATAATGTAACAGTGGGTGTCGACTTGGGAAGCAATAGAATCAATGAGCTAATTGAGGAAGACAGCTTTGATAATATTTAATCTGAGACTTGAAGAATGAGAAGAAATCAGGGAAAAGCTTTCTAAGGGTAGAGAACAGCAAAAAGACCTTGAGATAAAACAAGATGAACAAAGGGGAGAGAAGCATCAGATGAGACTAGAAGGAGTTAAACCACAAAGCCTTGCAGGCTGCAGGGAGTAGTTTTCCTTTGCTCATTTGTTTTGTTTCTTAAATTCCACATATGAATGAAATCATATGGCATTTGTCTTTTTCTGACTGATTTATTTCACTTAGCGTTATACTTTCTAGCTCCATCTGTATCATTGCAAATGGCACTAGGTGATGTATGGAATTGTTGAATCACTATGTTATACATCTAAAACTAATATAACACTGTATGTTAACTATCCTAGAATTAAAATTTAAAAAAAGAACAAATGTTTGCAAAAAAATTTTTTTTCATTCAACTATTAAAAAATGGGAAATCATTGAAGGGTTTTAAGAAGAAAAGTCCAATGATCTAATTTATGCATAAAAATATCACCTTAGTTGCTCTCTGAAGAATAGATTACAAGGAGGTAAGAGGAAGATCAAGAGTAAGCTATTACAATAGTCCATGCAAAAGATGATGATGTCTATTTTCAGGTAGTAATAGTGGAGATGAAAAGAAGACTGGCTTGATATATATATTATAGAACTTGCTGAGGAAAAGGAGGAATAAAAATCACTTGTGGATTTTGAGACTGAGCAACTGTGAGGATGGTAATCCCATTTACTGAAATGGGGAACACTGAGAAAAGAACAGGCTGGTGAGTGGGAAATCAATAAAGTGGTTTTGGCAATGGCTGAGTTTGACTTGTCCATTAGTTGTCCAAATGGAGAGGTCAAGTAGAAAGCTGTATATATGTCTGTAGCTGTGATGTATGTTCTAGATCATAGTTTTGAATTTAGAAGTCATCAATGAATAAACCCATGGATGAGCAAGATCACTTAAAAAGATGAGAGGTTTAAAACTAGAAGAGAAAAGAGGATGGAATTTAAAGTCCCTGGAATTCAAGACTAAGGTTCATCATTGTTTTGGGTTTGGGTACATAAGGAAGAGCTAGCAGGGAAAACTGAAAAGAAGTAACTAGTTCAATAAAAATATTTGAAAATTTAAACATTCCCTTCTTAGACTACTCCTCTTTATTGGCTTGAATTACAATATACATTCCTGGTTTTCTTTCATTGCATGAAAGAAGTGATTGGTCTTCAATAGGAAAAGGTAAACTTTTTCCATTATAAGAAGAGGCAGTCAGAAATAGGAATACTGTTGCATGTTAGTTTGTAGATTTGGTTGAGGGTAGATGATGCAGTTCTCTTCTGATGGCTTTTATGAACTCAGTAAAGCACAAGGTGTTGCAATAAGTTAAGGGTGAAGATGGAATGTGCTGGGGGTGAGAATTAGTGAACATGATTAAGCATGAATGATCTGAAAAGTAGGTTAAGAACCAAGAGATATTGTGGAAATTGGTAAGAAAAAAATTTTTTCAGATAGATAGGAACAATATGTTCTACCAGATGTTTTCTAGAAGTTAACATTAAAAAGATTTTACATCAGAAAGTTTTTCCTATTAATGAAATCAGATTCAATAGAGTGGTAAAGGTAGAAGCCAGTATACAGTGGCTGGGGAAGAGTGCAAGATGAAGAAACAGAAACTTTGAAGGAAGACAGACTTTTAAAGATTAGACAAGGAAAGAGGGAAGTGAAAATAGCAAGACAAAAAGACTTCTTTGAGGAAGGAATCTATTTCATGTTATTGTTTAAACTAGAGATGCTTGAACATGTGAGTATAGGCTATTGGAAAGTGTCCTAAAAAGAAGGAGAAATTGGGGCGCCTGGGTGGCACAGCAGTTAAGTGTCTGCCTTCAGCTCAAGGTGTGATCCCAGTGTTATAGGATCGAGCCCACATCAAGCTCCTCTGCTGTGAGCCTGCTTCTTCCTCTCCCACTCCCCCTGCTTGTGTTCCCTCCCTCGCTGACTGTCTCTATCTCTGTCAAATAAATAAATAAAATCTTTTAAAAAAGGAGAAATTGAAGGAAGAGAATGGAGAGAGGATAATCAATGGAGAGAAGTCCTGGGGAAAACTACCTGGGATGAGGTCAGAAACTCAGATGGAAGTGATTATAAATTTGACAATGTGGTTATGCTACACTTGATCTTAGCCAAAAGGCTGAGAAGAGATTGACAATGTGGTTATAGACTATTCTATGAACACTTATAAGAGAAGGTTGACTTCCTGACATTTTCTTAAGTTCCCTATTAGATAGAACCATAATGTATTTTGTATGCTTAAAGGTATTCATTAATATTTCAATACAGCTGGATGTTTTTATGATTAGGTTGTCTTACACAAAACTGCTTAAGTAACTCCTTATCCCCCCCAAAATTTATTCATAAAGGCATATATGTCCCTCTTCTATAAAGATCCCTCCTTTAATTAGTATTTCTTTCTTATTTCCTATTTATGCTATGAAGAATTATATATTAACACATTATCTTTGATTTAACCTAGAGTGAATATAAATGGTATTCTGATAAAAAAGAAAAGCCTGACTTCAATTTTACTTGTTATGCCTCTGCTGAGTACCTCATTAGTGTTTTAATTCATGCAGAAAAGGTTAAAATGTACTAAAAGTGACAATTCCTAAATGGAAAACACTGCACTTCTGGTTCACTCTCACCATAAAGTGCAATCATTCTGGGGAAAGGAAAGTGCTTGGGAAGAGTTGTCAGAGTTGGTAGCTGAGTTACCATGTGGCCCTCTGAGATGTAGGGACATCAGAAGCAAAAGGACCTGGATGAATAGGATCACATTACTTCTCTGGGAAACAGATGAAATAAATTGCTAGAGAGTATATTGTTATGTCCACTTTCACAGGATCCTTTAGAACGTCTATACATCTGAAATATAACTTATTAAGAGACTGTAATATGGCCTGGGCTTATAAATGCAAATTAAAATAAAGAATTGAGGGGTAGCTGTCTTTTTTCCTCATATCATCTGTTGTTCTCTGGTTAGCTGCCTATGTTGGCAACAATGGATCTCCTGAAGAGGAAAGCAGAACAACTGATGATATGTAAATAATCCCATTTGTACATTTAAGAAACAAACTCCTTCCTTTTACAGCCACACTTTTGCATGAATCACATTAGGCCTTCACACCTATGAGAGATGAGGATTATACACATAAATACAGATACCAGAAAGTCCAATCCTCCAAAATATTTTCACATTGAATTATCTCTACCTGGCCTATGTGCATAGAATGATTATATTTCTTTTTAAAAATCATTTGTCACTACACCTCACTATAAATGAATTTAGTTAAATTTCAGTTTTAAATCATAAGACAAAACATCATTTTTGGTAGGGAAAATAAAGTATCTTTCAAAATTAATGAACATGTACTACTTTTAAGTTGAATGTCATTTTGCTGAAGACTAGGTCCATATCTTTCACTAATTTTTCTCAGCACTATATTCACTGTGTTCAAATTGTCTCTGAAACAATGACTAAAATCAAGAAGACAAGGAACAAGTGTTGGCAAGGATTAGAGAAAAAGGAACACTCATGCACTGTTGGTGGGAATATAAATTAGTACAGCCACTATGGAAAACAGTATGGAATTCCTCAAAAAAATTAAAATAAAAATACTATATGATCCAGTAATTCTGCTATTGAGCATTTGCCAAAAACACTTGAAAAGATATATGCACTACTAATGTTTATTGCAGCATTAATAACAATAGCCAAGACATAGAAGCAACCTGAGTGTCCATCAATAGATGAATGGATAAGGAAAATGTATGCATACACATACACACACACACACACACAATGGAATAGCACACAACCCTAAAAGAGGATGACATCATATCATTTGAGACAACATGGAAGGACCTAGAGGGTATTATGTTAAGTGAAATAAGTCAGACTGAGAAGAAAAATACCATTTTATTCCACCCATAAATGGAATATAAAAAAATGAATAAGCAAAAAGCAGAACTATAAACACAGAGAACAAACGGATGGTTGACAGAGAGGAAGGGGGGCAAAATGGGTGAAGGGGAAAGGGATATACAGGCCTCTAGTTACGGAATAAGTCATGGGAATAAAAAGCAGAGCATAAGGAATAAAGTCAATGATATTATAATAGCTATGTAACAGGACAGATGGTAGTTACATTTGTGGTGAACATAGAATAATATATAAATTTGTCAAATCATTAATTTGTTCACCTAAAACTAATATACCAGGGTGTGTCAACTATAGATAGGTGATTGATAAATGATAGATAGATAAACAGATGGATAGATGATAGATAGATGATAGATAGATACATAGAAGTAAGAGAATTAACAAAAATAGTCTCTAAAACCAAGACCTTACACAGTTAATAAATTTTCTCTCTCAAGCACACCTAATAACAGAGAAATGAATATACATTCCATAGGAGTTCCTAGAGGGAAACTAGTCCAAAACAGCTCACAACAAATTCATCATTTTCTTGAATCTTTAGTGTCCTTTTAAAACTTCACATGATTTTGCATGTTGGTCCATAATATGTATTTGTTTAAATAAAAATTGAAGATTCTTTTTTTTTAATTTTGCACTTATTTTTTAATTTATTTTTTTATTATGATATGTTAGTCACCATACAGTACATTATTAGTTTTTGATGTTGTGTTCCATGATTCATTATTTGCATATAACACCCAGTGCTGCATGCAATATGTACCCTCCTTAATACCCTTCACTAGGCTAGCCCATCATCCCACCCCCATCCCCTCTAAAACTCTCAGTTTGTTTCCCAGAGTCCATAGTCTCTCATGGTTCATTTAAAAAAAAATCCATCAGCCTTTTTTTAAAAGATTATTTATTTGACAGGGAGAGAGAGGAGAGAGCACAAGCAGTTGGGAAGTGGGGGAAGGAGAAGCAGGCTCCCTGCTGAGGAGGGAGCCTGATACAAGACTCAATCCCAGGATCCCGGGATCATGACCTGAGCCGAAAGCAGACTTTTAACCAACTGAGCCACACAGGCCCCAATGAAGATTCCTTCGAATGAATTTATTGGGTGCAATTGATGTTACAGTAAGATGTATCTTATTTATATTCTTATTTTGCATAACTTGGTACCAAAGTTAGGTTTGAGAAAAAAAATGCTACAGAATGTCAGTACCTGAAGTTGAGAATGAAAAGATGGTACCATGTAATTTTTCTTTAGAAGTATTGGAATGAGGAGGCGGAGTTAAGATGGAAGAGGAGTAGGGTTCCCCTTTTTCAACTGGTCCCCTGAGCCCAGCTGGATAGGTACCAGACCATCCAGAAAACACACGGAATCAGCCTGAGATGCAGAAAGATACATCTGGATCTCTACAAATGAACATCTCCAGCATTGAGCATTGAGGTAGGAAACAGGGAGCCGTGAATCCGCACACAGTTATTGGAAGAGAAACAGAAGGGGGAGGGAGCCGCCATGCTCAGGAACTGGGAAGTGGTAGCCGGACTCGCGGACAGGCACCTGCGAGAGAACAGACTGAGACCGTGAACCTGGGAACGTGGGAGCGTCCAAACAGAAAACCAGGGCTCTGGTGCTCTCACTGGAACTGGACTGAAACCGGAATCTCAGGAGTGCATGGGACCAGACTGAAAACTTCGCTTCGGAGTGCGCACAAACCACACTGAAACAGGAAACTCGTGAGCACTCAGGGGGGTGGCTGGCGGCTGGCGGTGTTAGAAACACAAAGGACAGAGACATGCTGGCCCTGGAAGTGAGGTCTGAGATCCCGGCTGCAGGGTTTTTAGCAGCACCAACAGAAACACAGTTAAAGAGGCCAGAAAAGCTCAGTGGAAAGCAGACTGCAATCTCTCTGTTCTGAGACAGAGGCTAGGATATGGCCACTGCTGCTCTGACTCTCAGGAGAGTCACAGAAAACCACCAGGGAAAGCCGCCAGACAACAAAAGCCTGGAAATACTGGCTCACATTGTGCCCATCCCCATCCCCCCTCCCAGGGGACAGGGAGACTCTACCCAAACAGGATTGCCTGAATAACAGCGCAGCAGGCTCCTCCCCCAGAAGGCAGGCTGAAAACTCAAGAAGCCCACATCCCTAAGGTCCCTATAAAACAAGAGCACACTGCCTGGGTCCTGGTCAATAATTTGGTCTCTGAGCAACCCCGCGAACTCTCCTCATTAGAATGACAAGAGGAGAAATCCCCCCCAGCAAAGAAAAGATAATGAGTCTGGGCCCTCTGCCACAGAACTGATGCATATGGATATAACTAAATTCTCAGAAATGGAGTTCAGAGTTACACTGGTCAAGATGTGTAGACTTGAAAAAAATATTAACGAAAACATTAACAAGAATATAGACTCCTTAAGGGCAGAAATTAAAAATGGTATGAAGCAAATGCAGTCAAAACTAGATGCTCTGATGGCCAGGGTAAATGAGGCAGAAGAATGAATTAGTGAATTGGAGGACGGGATGGTAGAAGAGAAAGCTAAAATAGAAACTTGGCTCAGAAAAATCCAATTTCGAGAATGTAGGTTGCAGGAGATTACTGACTCAATGAAATGCTCCAATGTCAGAATCATTGGAATCCCTGAGGGGGTGGAGAAAGAGAGAGGTTTAGAAGAGATATTTGAACAGATTGTAGCTGAAAACTTCCCTAATCTAGCAAAGGAAACAAGCATTCATGTTCAAGAGGCAGAGAGGACCCCTCCCAAATTCAACCACGACAAACCTACACCACGTCATGTCATAGTGCATTTCGCAAATATTAGATCCAAGGATACAGTATTGAAAGTGGCCAGGGAAAGGAAATTTCTCATGTACAAAGGCAAAAATATTAGGATTATGTCAGACCTGTCTACACAGACCTGGAATAAGAGAAAGGGTTGGGGGGGGAATTTTTAATGCTCTTTCAGAGAAAAACATGCAGCCAAGGATCCTTTATCCAGCAAGGCTGTCATTCAGAATTGATGGAGAGATAAGGACCTTCCAGAATCGCCAGTCACTGACCAATTTCATAACCACAAAACCAGCCCTACAGGAGATATTAAGGAGGGTTCTATAAAAGTAAAAAGTCCCCAAGAGTGATACAGAACAGAAAGTTACAATCTATAGAAACAAAGATTTACAGGCAACATAACACCATTAAAATCATATTTCTCAATAATCACTCTCAATGTGAATGGCCTCGTAGATATATATAGAACACTATACCCCAGAACAAAAGAATACTCATTCTATTCAAATGCACATGGAACGTTCTCCAGAATAGATCATATGCTGGGTCACAAAAGAGGTCTCAACCGATACCAAAAGATTGAAATTATTCCCTGCATATTCTCAGACCACAACGCTTTGAAATTAGAACTCAATCACAAGCAAAATTTGGAAGAAACTCTAACACTTGGAACCTAAGAACCATCCTGCTCAAGAATGATTCGATAAACCAGGAAATCAAAAATCAATTTAAACAATTTATGGATCCAATGAGAATGAAAGCACAATGGTCCAAAACCTATGGGACAGTGCAAAGGCAGTCCTAAGGGGAAAATACATAGCCATCCAAGCCTCACTCAAAAGAATAGAAAAATCTAAAATTCAGTGTCACCTCAAGAAGCTGGAACAGGAACAGAAGAATAGGCCTATATACACGCACAAGAAAGCAGTTGATCAAGATTAGAGCAGAAATCAATGAATTAGAAACCAGGAACACAGTAGAGCAGATCAACAGAACTAGAAGCTGGTTTCTTTGAAAGATTAAATAAGATCCATAAGCCACTGACAAGACTTATTCAAAAGAATAGAGAAAGGACCCAAATTAAAAAATTTATAAATGAAAAAGGAAAGGTCACAACCAACACCAATGAAATACTAAGGATCATTAGAAACTTTTATCAACAGGTTTATGCCAATAAATTAAATAATCTGGAAGAAATGGATGCCTTCCTGGAAACCTGGAAACTACCAAGACTGAAACAGGAAGAAATTGATTTTTTAAACAGACCAATTAATTATGAAGAGATTGAAGCTGTTATCAAAAACTCCCTAAAAACAAGACTCCAGGGCCTGACGGATTTCCCGGGGAATTCTACCAAACATTCAAAGAAGAAATAATACTTATTCTCCTGAAACTGTTTCAAAAAATAGAAACAGAGGGAAAACTACCAAACTCATTATATGAGGCCAGTATTACCTTGATCCCCAAACCAGGCAAAGACCCCATCAAAAAGGAGAATTACAGAATGATATCCCTGATGAATATGGATGCCAAAATTATCAACAATTTCCTAACTAATAGGATACAACAGTATATTAAAAGGATTATCCATTATGACCAAGTGGGATTCATCCCTGGGATGCAAGGGTGGTTCAACATTCACAAATCGATCAGAGTGGTACATTGTATCAACAAGAAAAGAATCAAGAACCATATGATCCTCTCAATAGATGCAAAAAAAGCATTTGACAAAATACAGCATCCTTTTCTGATTAAAACACTTCAGAGTGTAGGGATAGAGGGCACATTCCTCAATCTCATAAAAGCCATCTATGAAAATCTTACAGCAAATATCATTCTCAATTGGGAAAAGCTGGAAGCCTTTCCCTTAAGATCAGGAACATGACAAAGATGTCCACTCTCTTCATTATTATTCAACATAGTGCTAGAAGTCCTTGCAACAGCAATCAGACAAGAAAAAGGAATAAAATGTATCCAAATCAGCAAAGAAGTCAAACTGTCTCTCTTCGCAGACGACATGATATTCTATATTGAAAACCAAAAAAAATACACCCCCAAATGACTAGAAGTTATAGAGCAATTCAGTAATGTGGTGGGATACAAAATCAATGCTCAGAAATCAGTTGCATTTCTATACACGAACAATGAGACTGAAGAAAGAGGAATTAGGGAATCCATTCCACTTACAATAGCACCAAAAATCATACGTTATCTCGGAATGAACTTTAGGAGAGAGATAAAGGATCTATATTGTAGGAGTTACAAATCACTCTTGAAAGACATTGAAGAAATCACAAAAAGATGGGAAAATATTCCATGCTCATGGATCGGAAGAATTAACATTGTTAAAATGTCTATGCTACCCAGAGCAATCTACACTTTCAATGACATCCCGATCAAAATACCAATGACATTTTTCAAAGAACTGGAACAAACCCTTAAATTTGTGTGGAACCAAAAAAGGCCCCGAATCACCAAGGAACTGTTGAAAAGGAAAAACAAAGCTGGGGGCATCACGTTGCCAGATTTCAAGCTATACTACAAAGCTCTGATCACAAAGACAGCATGGTACTGGCATAAAAACAGACACATAGACCAATGGAACAGAATAGAGAACCCAGAAATGGACCCTCGGCTCTTTGGGCAACTAATCTTTGACAAAGCAGGAAAAAACGTCCAGAGGAAAAAAGACTGTCTCTTCAACAAATGGTGCGGGGAACATTGGACAGCTACATGCAAAAGAATGAAATTGACCACTCTCTCACACCATACACAAAGATACACTCCAAATGGATGAAAGACCTCGATGTGAGACAGGACTCCATCAAAATCCTAGAGGAGAACATAGGCAGCGACCTTTTTGACATCAGCCACAGCAACTTTTTAATGACACATCTCCAAAGGCAAGAGAAACAAAAGATAAAATGAACTTGTGGGACTTCATCAAGATAAAAAGCTTCTGCACAGCCAAGGAAACAGTCCAAAAACCTAAGAGGCAGCCCAGAGAATGGGAGAAGATATTTGCAAATGACACTACAGATAAAAGCCTGGTATCCAAGATCTGCAAAGAACTTCTCAAACTCAATACATGGGAATCAAATAAACAAATCATAAAATGGTCAGAAGATATGAACAGACGCTTTTCCAATAAAGACATACAAATGGCTAACAGACACATGTAAAAATGTTCAACATCATTAGCCATCAGGGAAGTTCAAATCAAAACCACATTGAGATACCACCTTACACCAGTTAGTATGGCAATAATTGACAAGGCAGGAAACAACAAATGTTGGAGAGGATGTGGAGAAAGGGGATCCCTCTTACTGTTGGTGGGAATGCAAGTTGGTACAGCCACTTTGGAAAACTGTGTGGAGGTCCCTTAAAAAGTTAAAAATTGAGCTATCCTATGATCCAGCCATTGCACTACTGGGTATTTACCCCAATGATACAGACGTAGTGAAGAGAAGGGCCATATGCACCCCAATGTTCATGGCAGCATTGTCCACAATAGCTAAATCATGGAAGGAGCCAAGATGCCCTTCAACGGATGGCTGAATTAAGAAGATGTAGTCCATATATACAATGGAATATTACTCAGCCATCAAAATTATCAATTTCTCAACATTTGCTGCAACATGGATGGGACTCGAGGAGATAATCCAAGCAAAATAAGTCAAGCAGAGAAGGACAATTATTACATGCTTTCACTCATTTATGGAACATAAGAAGTAGGAAGATCGGTAGGAGAAGAAAGGGAGGAAGAAAGGGGGGTACACAGAAAGGGGAATGAACCATAAGAGACTATGGACTCTGGGAAACAACCTGAGGGCTTCAGAGGGGAGGGGGGTGGGGGAATGGGATAGGCTGGTGATGGGTATTAAGGAGGGTACGTATTGCATGGTGCACTCGGTGTTATATGCAAGTAATGAATCATGGAACTTTACACCAAAATCTAGGGATGTACTGTATGGTGACTAACACAATATAATAATAAAAAAAGTATTGGAATGAGAAATTTGTGTTGGTTTAATTTAAGAGCCTGGTAAAGAAACCCTCTACGAAACACCACCAGTGTGAAAAGCTTACACTGAGGTAACCTATTCATGTTGATCATTTTCAAATTGCCATAATATATGTATTGATATTTTTGACCAAACCTACATCCTTGTAATTTTGACTTACTAATCTTAGTTCTGTTCTACATGTAGTCATATATCATTACTCCTGAAGCATTACCCTAGAATTAGACTACATAGGAGTGTTCTTAAAAATGAAGCCCAAATTTTAATATATGTGAAATATGAGTGTGCCCTTTGCCCTTCTGTATTGTGTGTTGGGTGGTGGAAGGGGTAGAAAGGGAGAGAAAATTACCTGCATCTCCTTTTGAGGTAAACAGAATAAATTCATGACTGAGATAAAAACACATAAAGTATCTTTTATAGTAATGATATAAGATAGGATGGAGCTAGAGAATATAATGCTAAGTGAATTAAATCAGCCAGAGGAAGACAAATACGATATGATTCCACTCATATGGGGAATTTAAGAAACAAAGCAAATGAGCAAAGGGAAAGAAAGAGAGAGACAGAGAGACAAATCAAGAAATAGGGTATTAATTTTAAGGAACACACTGATGGTAACAAGGGGGAGGAGGGGGAATGGGTGAAATAGGTGATGGGGATTAAGGAGTGCACTTATTGTGATGAGCACTGGGTGATATATGGAATTATTGAATCTCTATATTGTACACCTGAAACTAATATAACACCATATGCCAACCATACTGGAATTAAAAAAAAAAAAGATATCCAATGTCATAATGAATACTGTTAAATTGTTAAAAAAAAATCCATTTACCTGGGGTTATACATTTGTAGTTAGTTCATCTTGATGGACTCAAGTAGTACTACTTAATCAAACATCGTATAGAACTATATAGATATTCTGTCATTGTCAGAATCGGTGCCTGGCAATCTCTTCCATTATAAATTTCCTAGTGAAAGTGGCTTTTTTTGAGCAATCACATAAAAAGATTATACAGGAGACATAAGAAATATGTCCAAATAACAACAGTAAAAACAACTAACAAACTGCCATACATTTAGTACTTAATATGTATCAAATACAGTGCTATGGGCTTCAGATAAATTATTTCATGTAATCATCACAACAACCACAGATTGAATATTTTTATTCTTCTGGAACAGAGAAGAAATTGAAATGCAGAGAGATTAACAAGCTTACCAAAAGTCACATAGCTACATGTTACTTGGTGAAACCAGAGTAGAAACCAAACTTGGCTTATAAAATTCTTTATCACTGTAATTGAATTCCCTAAATATTAATAGTGGTTTTGTTGATTGAAGAGATTAAAATTACTTCTTATCATCTCATTCTTTTTTCTCTATTTTCTAATTTTTCTTCATTAAATCTATATTCCACATATAACTATCAAAATTATTCTAACTATTCCACTATTTGCTTTATTGCATGTAACGTCTTCTCCATTCCATGTGTATGTTATAGAACTATCATTTATGGTACCAAGGGTTCTTTGCCTCGGATATAGATCTCTCATTAAAGCCTAGATAATCAACATATTCCACCTCACAGATAACATCAATTGGTCCAGGAGTTGGTCATGTTACCCAGAGTCCTTCCCTAGAATTTATAATATGATTCCAGGGGCGCCTGGGTGGCACAGCGGTTAAGCGTCTGCCTTCGGCTCAGGGCGTGATCCCAGCGTTATGGGATCGAGCCCCACATCAGGCTCCTCCGCTATGAGTCTGCTTCTTCCTCTCCCACTCCCCTGCTTGTGTTCCCTCTCTCGCTGGCTGTCTCTATCTCTGTTGAATAAATAAATAAAATCTTTATAAAAAAAGAATTTATAATATGATTCCAGAATAAAGAAGCTTCATTCTACTGAGGTTACACAGTTGGGAGGATATGAATATGAGGCTACTTGTGACTATTTTCCCTATAATATGCCAAGGACCTGTCTGTAAAAGGAAGCCAAGTAGAAGGAAGCAGAGATAGAAAATAGTTAAATTCATAGTAGCAAATCCCAACTTCAGTCCTTAAAGTCATTGTTGTTGCGGTTATTCCCTTGCCTTATCCTGGGGTTGAGTTCAGGAATGTATTATATAGTACATTCCCTGATCTATGTAAGTTTTTCACAAGAAGTTTTCCTGAAACACCAGTCACTCAAATGTTCCACAGCAAGAAGTTTTTCACTGTTCATTAAAGGTTCTGAGAAGTACTGTGGTAGGAAAACTGATTAATTGTTAGGCCTGTTATCTTTCAATTTCCATTTTTTTCATTAGGTAGTTATTAACATTCTGCAAAAGACATTTTTCGAAATGCTGATTGATATTATATTTATATATAATAATTATCCAAGATTACATTTATTTTACCAACAAACTGAAAATTTATTTCTTTCACACGAACTTCTCAAGACTTTGTGTGATTGATTAAATTCACATCAGTGGATTACCCTGCATGTATTAGCTAGTCAAGATAATTTTTAATTTCAACTGGAATCCTCCACCTTAGATTTCTTTCCCAGATTTGGGTCATTTGAATATTCGATAAGGAGACTTCTAAAGCTCCATTAATGTCTTTGTTCACTATGTGGGATCAGAAAGTGTTAAGTATAGAGTCTCAAGTTATTCTGCTAGAGAATATTTTCCAAGTTAACACTGGTTGATTATTTGGTATCTTTGATATGAGTTTATTCAGATGTTAACCTACCTAACGCTTTTATCATTCAGACCACATTTTTGTCTTTCAACTACAAGTATGCCACAAGAGAATTTGTCACTTGGCTTACTGAAATCAAACTTGATCTTTATATATAGTTTGTTGTGGTATTTTAGTTGAATACCAAAGATATTTGCCCAAAATATTTAAATTAGAAACTTTCAGTGGGAATGCAGCTCATGGACTCTTATCCTTAACTCTGCTAAGACCAAACCAGACAGAAATAGAATATATTAACTTTTATAGAAAAACAGAACAACTCATGAAGAAGATAATTAATGATTAAAACTTCCTGTTATGCTATAAGTTTTTAGAATTGATGGCATATTACTCAAAATCTGTTCTTTTAGGGGTGCCTTGGTGGCTCAGTCAGTTAAGTGTCCAACTTTTGATTTCAGCTCAGGTCATGATCTCAGGGTTGTGAGATCAAGCCCTGCATTGGGCTCAACACTGGGCATGGAGCCTGCTTAAGATTCTCTCTCTTCCTCTCCATCTACCCCTCTCCCCCACTTGCTCTCTCTCCCTCTCTCTCCCTTAAAAAAATCATTCTCTTCTAGATATTTAAATTTCACAGTTAGAGAGATTCCTGGATGGCTCAGTTGGTTAAGCATCTGCCTTTGGCTCAGGTCATGATCCCAGGGTCCTGGGATCCAGTCCTGCATCAGTCTCCTTGCTCATCTGGGAGCTTGCTTCTCCTTTTGCCTGCTTGTCCCTTTGCCTGCTACTTCCCCTGCTTGTGCTCTCTCTCTCTGACAAATGAATAAACAAAATCTTTAATTTTTTTTCACAATTAGAAATAAAATGCTTTGCTCACCTGCAAATATTCCTGGAAAATATCATTGAAAATAAAGTTTAAAGTATTTATTTTTAATGTTTAAATTTTGATTTAATATATATAAAACCACATATCATAACTTTAAAGCTTGAATTATTTTCACAGACCTGACATACATATGTAACTAGTACTCAGATAAACAAATAGAACCCCAATACTCGGAAACCTTCCTGTAGGTCCCCTTTCATTTCCTACCCCTCCAAGAGAAACCACTAACTTAACTTCTAACTTGATAGATGAATTCTTCCTCCTTGAATAGAGCACAGATTCAGGTTTATTAGATACCTTATGGTTCACAGAATTATTCTAAATGTTCAAGTTGAGGAAACTCAACCTTTCTTTCAGAGTTAATAAACTTTTGGATTTTTAGTTTCTTCATTATTATAGTGGGAATAATAGTATCTATCTCACAGATTTGTGAATAGTAAATATTTTATACATATATGTATATATATTTATATCTGTATTTCTATAAATATCTGTACAGTATTTGTATATATAGAAAGAGAGATTCTGTAATGTGCAACACAAACCACATGGTAGACACTCAAATCATAATCATTGTAATTAACTAAGTTGGAGTGCTTAGAAATACACCAATATACATTTTAAATTATTATTATAATTAATTAAAAGCATTGCTAATTAAATCTACTTTGTTAAACAGAATTTTTAACTTTTTTTCAAATAAAATACTGTTTTTACTGACTCTCATTGTAAATACTAACATAGTGAATATCATGTTCTTGAAAGATTGATTCACCTGTCACCCCTTTCAGTTTGTGGCTACAATGATTAATTCTAGAGTGTTTAGAAGTTTATCTTCTGTATTATGGTGATTTAAAAATTCCTCACATTGACATGTAAGTATGTCAATAATCCATCAGCACATTCAAGCCTCACATAAAGAAGTGCATAAAATGTCATTGGTAGTTCCGAAGCATTTTAGAAAAATGTGTGAATGAAGCAATAAACCATGAAAGCCACTTTTGATTTTTCAATAGTATTTTTTTAATTATATCAGAATGAGTGTTTTACCATATTTATGTAATAGTTATCAAGAATTCATGTAGGACCTCATTTAGTTCAAAAGGTATGGTATTATTAGTGGGGCACCCGGTGGCTCAGATGGTTAAGCAACTGCCTTCAGCTCAGGTCATGATCTCGGGGTCCTGGGATCAAGCCCCTCATCAGGTTCCCTGCTCAGCGGGGGGCCTGCTTCTCCCTCTCCCTCTACTGTTTCCCCTGTTCCCCCTGCTTGTGCTCTCTTGCTCTCTCTGTCAAATAAATAAATAAAATCTTTTTTTTTAAAGGCATGGTATTATGAAATGAGGTTATGTCACAATTACATAAATATGTATAATTAAAAGCATGCATTTTTTTATTTTGTCATTATTGTATAGTTTTGCTCTCTTTGCCTGATATAACAGATTGATTATCTCAAGGCTGTATTTCATTAAAATACTAGAAGTCCAGGCTTTTATTGACATGGACCTTTTTCTAAACTTCAAGTAAACTAAAGTAAAATTTACATACCATGCAATTTTCTCATTTTAAGTGTGCAACTCAATGATTCTTAGCATATTTAGAGAGTTATACAAATATTACTATAATCCAGTTGTAGAATGTTTCCATTATCCCCAAAAGATACATCGTTTTCTTTCCAGTCAAGTTTTCTACCATCAGATATAGGCAACAACTAATTTCCTTTTTTGTTTCTATAGACTTTCCTTTCTTGGCCATTTCATATAAATGATATAATAGAGTAGCAAACTAGTAGATCAAGTTGCTTTGTAATGTTAAGTCTTGTGACCTTGCTGACTTTCTGTCTAGGTATTCTATCCACTAAGAAGAGTGTATCACTGAGGTCTCCTAGAACAACTGTTAAATTGTTTATTTCTCCCTTAGTTTCTGTCACATTTTGCTTTATGTGTTTGAGACATGTTGCTAGTAGAGATATTGGATTGTAAAATTGTACTTTATTCAACAAGCACTGCCAGAAGGGTAATGACCTAAAAAAAAAAAAAAAAAACCTCCTTGCTGAAAGCAACAAAACCAGAGCAAAACTATAAAAATCAGCTTTTTCAAATATCTGGAAATTTTTTTAAAAATCGGGAAAATGTGAAGATCATTTATTAAAAAATATGGCTAAATCTCAGTAAGAACAGTGAGCTTTTTTACATTTTAATTTACCCTATTTCTATCCCCCTCTCCTAGTTCTGAGATAGACTTGAAAACCAACAGCGTCACACTGAGGTTAGCTATGAAAAGCAGCACATTAGTAGGCATAACAGATATAGAACTTCCAAAAATTCCCATCCAAAGAGAATTGTTACTATTCAATCTTTTTGCAGTTCCGCTCAATAGCTTTATTCTCCGTACTTGTTTTTATTTGGCCTGGCTCAGAGTTCATTCTTTGTGATTATTCCTAAGATATGAGAAAAAATTAGTAGCAACTGTTTAACATTTCAGCAGACTGAAATAATAATACTGGTTGGGCTAACTAGAGGCTAATCAAAGAATTAAAAGAAAAGGCTAAAGAATCAGAAATTCATAAAAGATTTTTAAAGTTCTGACATATTCCTGTGACTCTAGAAGGCCAAATACTTGTACTCAGTTGTTTGCATACCCAGAAAAGACCTGAGATGGCCTTAAACTCTTACCTTTGGCCAATCTTGAGGCTCTATACAAGCAGGAAATTAAGGCCAAGGCAGAGTTCTAAATTGCCTATCTAAGCATTGGAAGTGTGTCCAAACAGAAACACAGGGGCTATTGGTAAAGATATTATTATTATTATTATTATTATTATTATTATTATTATTAATTATGCATTTAAGTGTATCTCTGTCCAATCATTAGTTAAGCACTAAGCTAAATGTGCAAAGACTTCAGTGACCACACATAACAAAGATTAGAGACTATACAGAATCATTCAAGGATATCACAGAACAAATAAACACGAGAGGAACAACAACTGATTTACAGGTTGGCTACATTATTGTATTTAAAATGTCCAGTTATAAAGAAAAATTATGAGACATACAAAGAAACAGGAAAGTATGACTCATAATAAGGAAAAGGAAATGAATATAAATTGTCCCTGAGGAAGCACAGAACTTGAACTTACTAGATAAAGACTTTAAATCAGTCGTAATAAATGTGTAAAAAATAAAAATAAAGAAAACAAAGTCTAGATAAATAAAAGATATTATGAGAATGATGTTTCATCAAATAGAGCATATCAATAGAGACATAGAAAGTACATAAAACTAAATAAAATTCTGGCATTGGAAACTATAATAACTAAAATTAAAAATGCACTAAAGGGCCTCAACATCAGATATGAGCAGGCACAAGAAAGTCTAAGATAGGTCAAGTGAAATTATATAATCTGAGAAAGACATAGAACAAAATGGAGATCATAATGGGGGACCTCGACACTCCACTATCAGAAATAGACAGAACACCCGTGCAGAAAATCAACAAAGAAACAAGGGCTTTGAATGCCATACTCAATGAGTTGGACCTCATAGATATATCTAGAACACTATACCCCAGAACCAAAGAATACTCATTCTATTCTAATGCCCATGGAACATTCTCAAGAATAGACCATGTTCTGGGTCACAAAACAGGTCTCAACTGATACCAAAAGACTGAAATTATTCCCTGCATATTCTCAGACCACAATGCTTTGAAATTGGAACTTAACCACAAGGAAAAATTTGGAAGAAACTCAAACACTTGGAGACTAAGAACCATCCTGCTCAGGAATGATTCGATAAACCAGGAAATCAAAAATCAATTTAAATAATTTATGGGGACCAACGAGAATGAAAACACAATGGTTCAAAACCTATGGGATACTGCAAAGGCAGTCCTAAGGGGGAAATACATAGCCATCCAAGCCTCACTCAAAAGAATAGAAAAATCTAAAATGCAGTTTTTATATTCTCACCTCAAGAAGCTGGAACAGCAACAGAGGGACAGGCCTAATCCACGCACGAGGAAGCAGTTCAACAAGATTAGGGCAGAAATCAATGAATTAGAAACCAGGAGTACTATAGAGCAGATCAACAGAACTAGAAGCTGGTTCTTTGAGAGAATTAATAAAATTGACAGACCACTGGCAAAAGAATAGAGAAAGTACCCAAAAAATAAAATTATGAATGAAAAAGGAGAGGTCACAAACAACAACAATGAAATTGGAAGGATTATTAGAAACTTTTATCAACAGCTTTATGCCAATAAATTAAGCGATCTGGAAGAGATGGAGGCCTTCCTGGAAACCTATAAACTACCAACTGAAACAGGAAGAAATTGATTTTTTAAACAGACCAATTAATTATGAAGAGATTGAGTCAGTGATAAACAACCTTCCAAAAAACAAAACTCCAGGCCCGGATGGTTTTCCTGAGGAATTCTACCAAACATTCAAAGAAGAAATAATACCTATTCTCCTAAAGCTATTTCAAAAAATAGAAACAGAAGGAAAGCTGCCAAACTCATTCTATGAGGCCAATATTACCTTGATCCCCAAACCAGGCAAAGACCCCATCAAAAAGGAGAAATACAGACCAATTTACCTAATGAACATGGATGCCAAAATCCTCAACAAGATCCTTGCTAATAGAATCCAACAGTACATTAAAATGATTATCCATCATGACCAAGTGGGATTCATCCCTGGGATGCAAGGATGGTTCAACATTCGCAAATCGATTGGTGTCTTAGATTTTATCTAGAAAGAAAAATACAAAAATCATATGATTCTCTCAATAGATGCAGAAAAAGCATTTGACAAAATACAGCATCCTTTCCTGATTAAAACCCTTCAGAGTGTAGGGATACAGAGTATATTCCTCAATCTCATAAAAACCATCTATGAAAAGCCTACAGCAAATATCATTCTCAATGGGGAAAAGCTGGAAGCCTTTCCCTTAAGATCAGGAACACGACAAGGATGTCCGCTCTCGCCACTATTATTCAACATAGTACTAGAAGTCCTTGCAACAGCAATCAGACGACAAAAAGGGATACAAAGTATCCAAATTGGCAAAGAAGAAGTCAAACTGTCTCTCTTTGCAGATGACATGATATTCTATATGGAAAACCAAAAAGAATCCACGCCCAAACTATTAGAAGTTATAGAGCAATTCAGTAATGTGGCAGGATACAAAATCAATGCTCAGAAATTGGTTGCATTTCTATACACGAAAAATGAGACTGAAGAAAGAGAAATTAGGGAATCCATCCCATTTACAATAGCACCAAAAAACATATGTTACCTTGGAATTAACTTAACCAGAGACGTAAAGGACCTATATTCTAGAAACTATAAATCACTCTTGAAAGACATTGAAGAAGACACAAAAAGATGGAAAAATATTCCATGCTCATGGATCAGAAGAATTAACATAGTTAAAATAACCATGCTACCCAGAGCAATCTATACTTTCAATGCTTTCCCAATCAAAATACCGAGGACATTTTTCAAAGTACTGGAACAAATAGTCCTTAAATTTGTATGGGACCAGAAAATGACCTGAATCGCCAAGGAACTGTTGAAAAGGAAAAACAAAGCTGGGGGCATCACAATGCCAGATTTCAAGCTGTACTACAAAGCTGTGATTGCAAAGACAGCATGGTACTGGCACAAAAACAGACACATAGACCAATGGAACACAATAGAGATCCCAGAAATGGACCATAATTTGGTCAACTGATCTTTGATAAAGCAGGAAAAAACAACTGGTGGAAAAAAGACAGTCTCTTCAATAAATGGTGCTGGAAACATTGGACACCTACATGCAAAAGAATGAAACTTGACCACTCTCTCACACCATACACAAAGATAAACTCCAAATGGATGAAAGACCTCGATGTGAGGCAGGAATCCATCAAAATCCTAGAGGAAATCACAGGCAGCAACTGCTACGACATCAGCCAAAACAACCTTTTTCATGACACATCTCCAAAGGCAAGAGAAACAAAAGATAAAATGAACTTGTGGGACTTCGTCAAGATAAAAAGCTTCTGCACAGCCAAGGAAACAGTCAAAAAAACTAAGAGGCAGCCCACGGAATGGGAGAATATATTTGCAAATGATGCTACAGATAAAAGACTGGTATCCAAGATCTACAAGGAAGTTCTGAAACTCAATACACGAGAAACAAATAAACAAATCAAAAAATTGGCAGAAGATATGAACAGACAATTTTCCAATGATGACATACAAATGGCTAACAGACACATGAAAAAATGTTCAACATCATTAGCCATCAGGGAAATTCAAATCAAAACCACACTGAGATACCACCTTACGCCAGTTAGAATGGCAAAAATAGACAAGGCAAGAAACAACAATTGCTGGAGAGGATGTGGAGAAAGGGGATCCCTCCTACATTGTTGGTGGGAATGCAAGTTGGTACAGCCACTCTGGAAAACAGTGTGGAGGTCCCTTAAAAAGTTAAAAATTGAGCTACCCTATGACCCAGCCATTGCACTACTGGGTGTTTACCCCAAAGATACAGACGTAGTGAAGAAAAAGGGCCATATGTACCCCAATGTTCATAGCAGCAATGTCCACAATAGCAAAATCGTGGAAGGAGTCGAGATGCCCTTCAACAGATGACTGGATTAAGAAGATGTGGTCCATATATACAATGGACTATTACTCAGCTATCAGAAAGAACGAATTCTCTACATTTGCTGCAACATGGACGGCAGTGGAGGAGATAATGCTAAGTGAAATAAGTCAAGCAGAGAAAGACAATTATCATATGATTTCTCTCATCTATGGAACTTAATAACTAGGAAGATCGGTAGGGGAAGAAAGGGATAAAAAAATGGGGGGGTAATCAGAAGGGGGAATGAAGCGTGAGAGACTATGGACTCTGAGAATCAAACTGAGGGCTTCAGAGGGGTAGGGTGTGGGGGAATGGGATAGGCTGGTGATGGGTATTAAGGAGGGCACATATTGCATGGTGCACTGGGTGTTATATGCAGCTAATGAATCATCGAACTTTACATCGAAACCAGGGATGTACTGTATGGTGACTAACATAATATAATAAAAAAAAAAACTTTAAAAAAAAAGAACAGAATGGAGAAAAATAAACAGAGCCAAAGAATCTTTTAGGATATCATCATCAAGAATATCAATATAGGGGCACCTGGGTGGGTCAGTTAGTTAAGCATCTGATTCCTGATTTCAGTCAGGTCATGATCTCAGGGTTGTGACATGAAGACCTATATCAGGCTCCATGCTCAGTGGGGAGTCTGCTTGAGATTCTCTCCCTCTCCCTGTTCTCCACCCTCCCAATCTTTCTCTTTCTCATATAAATAAATAAATCTTAAAAAAAAAGAATATCAATATAGGCATAATGGGAATGTTAGAAGGTGAGGCAAGGATGAGACACAAGGAATAGTTGAGTAAATAATGGCTGTAAGTTTTCCAAATTTGATGAAAAATAATCTACAAATTCAATAAGCTCAATGAACTCCAACTAGGATATATTTAAAGAAATACACACCTGAACACCTGATAATCAAACAGTTAAGACAAAGACACAAAGAGAATCTGTAAAGCAGCAGGAGAAAAGCAACTCAACATGTAAAAGAGATCTTCAATAAACCTAACAGTAGACTTCTCATCAAAAACTAGGGAGATCAGAAGGCAGTAAAATGACATATTCAAAGTGCTGAAAGACTGAATGTCACCCATTAATTCTACATGCAGAAAATTAGCCATGAAGAATGAAAGAGAAATTAAGATATTCCTTGATCTATCAAAGCTGAAGGAATTTCTTGCTCACACACCTGCCCAACCAGAAATACTAAGGGGAGTCCTTCAGGGTAATACGAAAAGACACTAGACAGTAATTCAACCTCACACAAAGAAATAAAATGCACCAGTATACACATTTTTGTACATTGTTAACTTCTGGCACACATAAAAAACATTATAAATATATCTTCATAAGTCTTTTTTCTAAAATCTTCTAAAATCTTCTTTTAAATGACAAATACATAAAATAATAATTGAAAATCTGTGTTAATGGGTTTTAAATATATTAAGAAGTAATTTATATTATAATATTACTATGAAGAATGGTATTGTACAATATGATATTGTAGTAGTTATTTATTCCTTTGGAATTAAATTGGTATTAATGCAAATTTAATTTTTTTTCAAACTTAATTTTTTAAGTTGTTAGTTGTCATTCTAGGGCAACAACTAAGAAAGTAACTATACGAAATATGATTAAAAAATAATAAGGGGTGGCACCTGGGTGGCTCAGTCAGTTAAGCATCGATGCTTGGTTTCATCTCAGGTCATGATCTCAGGGTTGTGGTATTGAGCCCCATGTAGGGCTCCATGCACAGCAGGGAATCTGCTTGAGATTCTGTCTCCTCCTCTTCTTCCGCCCCTTCCCCCACTCACTCTCTTTCTCTCAAATAAATAAATCTTTAAAGAAATAATAAGGAAGTTAAAATGGTATGCTAGATAATTTATATTTAACACAAAAAAATTCAACAATGGAGAAAAAAAGGCAGAAAGATATAGGAAGTACAGAAACCAATAGAAAATTGTCAGAAATCAATCTTAACCTATGAGTAATTACATTAAATTCAAATGAACGGAACACTGCAAGCAAAAGGCAGAGACTGGAGAAATGGCTACAAAATAATCCTGATTCAACTATATGTTATTTAAAGAGAAACACTTTATTTTTTTTTACAAGTTTTTATTTAGATTCCAGGTAGTTAATATATTACAATATTAGTTTCAGGTGTAGAGTTTAGTGATTCATCACTTACATACAACGCCCAGTGCTCATCACAACAAAGGCTCTTCTTAAGACCCATCATCTATTTAACCCATTCTCCCACTGACCTCCCCTCCAGTAACCATCAGTTTGTTCTCTATAGCTAAGAGTCTGATGGTTTGCCTCTCTCTTTTTCCCCTATGTTTAGGATCGCATTGTTCTAAAAGATTGTGTATTCTTTTATTAATATAGATAGATAGATAGATAGATAGATAGATAGATAGATAGATAGATAGATACCACTTCTTTATCCATTCATCAGCTGATGGATATTTGAGCTCTTTCCATAATTTGGCTATTGTTGATAATGCTGCTATAAAAATTGGAGTGCCTGTATCTCTTCCAATTAGTATTTTTGTATCCTTTGAGTAAATACCTAGTAGTGCATTTGCTGGATCAGAGGGTAGTTCTATTTTTAACTTTTTGAGGAGCCTCCATACTATTTTCCACAGTGGTTGCACCAGTTTATATTCCCACCGACAATGTAAGAGAGTTCCCCTTACTCCACATCCTCACCAACATCTGTTGTTTCCTGTGTTGTTAATTTTAGCCAGTCTGACAGGCTTGAGGTATATCTCATTGTAGTTTTGGTTTGTATTTCCCTGATGATGAGTCATGTTGAACATCTTTTGATGTGTCTGTTGGCCATCTGTACATCCTCTTCGGAAACTGCCTAGTCATGTTTTCTGCCCATTTTATCATCAGTTTATTTGTCTTGTGGGTATTGAGTTTTTAAGTTCTGTATGTATTTTGGATACTAATCCTTTATCAGATATGTCATTTCCACATGACTTCTCCCATTCTGTAGGTTGCTTTTTAGTTTTGTTGATTGTTTCCTTCACTATACATAAGCTTTTTATTTTGATGAAGTCTCAATAGTTTATTTTTGCTTTTGTTTCCCTTGTCTCAGGAGACATATCTAGTAAGAAGTTGCTACAGCCAGTGTCAAAGAGTTTCCTGCCAGTGTTCTCTAGGATTTTGATGGTTTCCTGTATCACATTTAGGTCTTTCATACATTTGGAATTTATTTTTGTGTTTGGAGTAAGAAAGTGGTCCAGTTTCATTCTTTTGAATGTAGCTGTCCATTTTTCCCAACACCATTTGTTGAAGAGACTTTTCCCCCGCCAATGGATATTCTTCCCACTTTGTTGAAGATTAATTTACCATATCGTTGTGGGTTTGTTTCTGGGTTTTCTATTCTTTCCTATTGATCTATGTGTCTGTGTTATGTCCATACCATACTGCCTTGAACATTACATCATTGTAATACTGCTTGAAGTCCAGGATTGTGATGCCTCCAACGTTGCTTTCTTTTTCAAGATTGCTTTGGTTCTTCAGGGTCTTTTGTGGTTCCATATAAATTTTAGGATAGCTTATTCTAGCTCTGTGAAAACTGCTGGTGTTATTTTGAAAAAGATTGCATTAAATGTGTACATCCCTTTGGGTAATATACACATTTCAAAAATATTTCTTCTTCCAATCCATGAGCATGTGATACCTTTCCATTTCTTTGTGTCCACTTCAATTTCTTTCATCAATATTTTATAGTTTTCAGAGTACAGATCTTTTACCTCTTTGGTTAGGTTTATTCCTAGGTATCTTGTAGTTTTTGGTGCAATTGTAAATGGGATTGATTCCTTGATTTCTCTTTCTGTTGTTTCATTATTGGTGTATAGAAGTGCAACAGATTTCTGTACATTGATTTTATATCTTGTGATGTTACTGAATTCACTTATCAGTTCTAGCAATTTTTCGGTGGAGTATTTTGGATTTTCTATGGAGAGTATCATGTCATCTGGGAGTAGTGAAAGTTTAACTTCTTCCTTACCAATTTGGATGCCTTTTATCTCTTTCTGTTGCCTGATTGCTGAGGCTAGGTCTTTCAGTACTATGTTAAATAACAGTGGTGAGAGTGGACATCCCTGTCTTGTTCCTGACCATATAGGAAAAGCTTTCAGTTTTTCCCCATTGAGAATGATATTAGCTGTGGGTTTTTTATATATGACCTTTGTTATGTTGAAGTATATTCCCTCTAACCCTACATTATTGAAGTGTTTCATGAATGGATGTTGTACTTTGCCAATTACTTTTTCTTCATCTATTGAGAGGATCACATTGTTCTAAAAGATTGTGTATTCTTTTATTAATGTGGTATATCATGTTGATGGATTTGTGAATCTTGAACCATCCTTGCATTTCAGGAAAAAATCCCACTTGATCGTGGTGGATGATTCTTTCAATGTATTGTTGGGTTTGATTTGCTAGTATTTTGTTAAGAACTTTTGCACCCATGTTCATCAGGGATATTGGCCTATAGTTCTCTTTTTTTAGTAGAGCCTTTGGTTTTGGTTTCAGTAATGCTGGCATCATAGAATGACTTTGGAAGCTTTGCTTCCATTTCTATTTTTTGGAATAGTTTGAGAAGAATAGGTATTAAATCTTCTTTAAATGTCTGGAAGAATTCACCTATGGAGCCAACTGGCCCTGGGCTTTTATTGGTTGGGAGACATTTTATTACTGATAATATTTTTTTGGATGTTGATCTGTTCAAGTTTTCAATTTCTTTCTGTTTCAGTTTTGGTAATTTATATGTTTCTAGAACTGTATCCATTTCTTCCAGATTGCCCCACTTGTTGGCATATAATTTTTCATAATATGCTCTTATAATTTGTATTTCTGTGGTATTGGTTGTGATCTCTCCTCTCTCATTTATGATTTTATTTATTTGGGTCCTTTCTCTTCTCTTTTTTATAAGTCTACCTACGGGTTTGTTAATTTTATTGATTTTTTTCAAAGAACCTGCTCCTGGTTGCATTGATCTGTTCTATTGTTTTTGTTGTTGTTGTTGTTGATTTAAATTCAATTAGCCGGGCGCCTGGGTGGCGCAGTCGTTAAAGCGTCTGCCTTCGGCTCAGGGCGTGATCCTGGCGATCCGGGATCGAGTCCCACATCAGGCTCTTCCGCTATGAGCCTGCTTCTTCCTCTCCCACTCCCCCTGCTGTGTTCCCTCTCTCGCTGGCTGTCCCTCTGTCACATAAATAAATAAAATCTTTAAAAATAAATAAATAAATAAATTCAATTAGCCAACATATAGTACATCATTAGTTTCAGAAGTAGAGTTCAATAATTCATCAGTTGTGTATAGCACCTAGTACTCATCACATCACATGCCCTCCTTAATGCCCATCACCCAGTTATCCCATCCCTCCATCCACCTTCTCTTCAGCAACCCTCAGTTTTTTTCCCATAGTTAAGAGACTCTCATGGTTTTTCTCCCTCTCTGATTTCTTCCCATTCAGTTTTCCCTCCCTTCCCTTATGGTCTTCTGCACTATTTCTTATATTCCACATATGAGTTAAATCATATAATAATTGTCTTTCTCTGATTGACTTATTTCACTTAGCATAATACTCTCCAGTTCCATTCACATCAATATAAATGCTAAGTGTTCATCCTTTCTGATGGTGAGTAATATTCCATTGTATGTATGAACCACATCTTCTTTATCCAATCATCTGTTGAAGGACATCTCAGATCCTTCAACAGTTTGGCTATTGTGGACATTGCTGCTATGAACATTGGGGTACAGGTGCCCCTTCATTTCACTACATCTGTATCTTTGGGGTAAATACCTAGTAGTGCAATTGCTGGGTTGTAGGGTAGCTCTATTTTTAACTTCTTGAAGAAACTTTATACATTTTACTGTACCAGCTTGCATTCCCACCAACAGTGTAAGAGGGTTCCCTTTTCTCCATATTCTCACCAACATTTGTTGTTTCCTGTTTTGTTAATTTTAGCCATTCTGACTGGTGTAAGGTGGTATCTCTTTGTAGTTTTGATTCGTATTTCCCTGATGACAAGTGATGTTGAACATTTTTTCATGTGTCTATTGGCCATTTGTATGTTTTCTATTGTTTTTTGTTGTCGTTGTTGTTCCTGTACCATTTATTTCTGCTCTAATCTTTGTAATTTCCCCTCTTCTGCTGGCTTTAGGCTTCCTTTGTTGTTCTTTTTCTAGCTCTTTTAGGTGTAAGGTTAGGTTGTATATTTGAGATTTTTTTTTTTTTTTTTTTTTTGCTTCTTGAGGTAGGCCTGTATTGCTATGTAATTCCCTCTTAGGACCACTTTTACTGCACTCCAAAGGTTTTGGACTGTCATGCTTTTATTTTCATTTGTTTCTATGTATTTTTTGTATTTCTCCTATAATTTCCTTCTTGACCCATTCATTGTTTAATAGCATGTTGTTTAAGCTCTATATATTTGTGGTCTTTCCAAATATTTTCTTGTGGTTGACTTCATGTCTCATAGCGTTATGGTCAGAAAATATGCATGGTATGATTTCAGTCTTTTTGTACTTTTGAGGACTGGTTTGTGACCTAGTATGTGATCTATTCTGGAGGATGTCTCATGTGCACTGGAGAAGAATGAGTATTCTATTGTTTTAGGAAAGTTCTGTGGTTATCTGTGAAGTCCATCTAGTTCATTGCAGGAAAGAATCCCACTTGATCGTGGTGGATGATTCTTTCAATGTATTGTTGGGTTTGATTTGCTAGTTCAGTGTGTCATTCAGTCATTGTTTCTTTTGTTGATTTTCTGCTTTCATGATCTGTCCATTGATGTGTGTGTTACAGTCCCCTACTGGTATTGTATCAGTACTAATAAGTTCCTTTATTTTTGTTATTAATTGTTTTCTGTATTTGGGTGCTCCCAAGTTGAGGGCATGAATATTTATAATTTTAGATCTTTTTGTTGGATAGTCCCCTTTATTATGATATAGTATCCTTCATCATCTCTTGTTACAGTCTCTGGTCTCAAATCTAGTTTTTCTGATATAAGTGTTGCTATTCCAGCTTTGTTTTAATGTCCATTAGCATGATAAATGGTTCTCAATCTGCTCAGTTTCACTCTGGAGGTGTTTTTCAGTCTAAAATGAATCTCTTGTAGGCAGCATATTGATTTTTTAAAAGATTTTATTTATTTATTTGACAGAGAGAGAGACAGCCAGCAAGAGAGGGAACACAAGCAGGGGGAGTGGGAGAGGAAGAAGCAGGCTCCCAGCAGAGGAGCCTGATGTGGGGCTTGATCCCAGAATGCTGGGATCATGCCCTGAGCCAAAGGCAGATGCTTAACGACTGAGCCACCCAGGTGCCCCTGATTTTTTTTAATCCGTTTTGACACCCTATGTCTTTTGATTGCAGCATTTGGTCTGTTTCCATTCAGAGTAATTATTGGTAGATATATATTTAGTGCCATTTTATTACTTGTTTTGTTGTTTCTGGAGATTTTCTCTGTTCCTTTTAGTCTTTGTCACTTTTCTTCTTTCCTTTCCACTCAAAAAGCCCCCTTTAATGTTTCTTGCAGGGGTAGTTTAGTGGCAGAAACTCCTTTAGTTTTTGTTTGTCTGGGAAACTCTATCTCCCCTTCTTTTCTGAATGAGAGCCTTGATAGAGTATTCTTGGCTAAAGATTTTTCCCATTCAGCATGTTGAATATGTCATGCCACTCTCTTCTGGCTTCCAAGTTTCTGTGAAGAGATCTGTAGGTAACCTTATGGGTCCTCCCTTATATAAAGTAGGGACTTCTTTTGCCTTGCTGCTTTTAGGATTTTTTCTTTATTTCTATATTTTGCAAATTTAATAACAATATTTCTTGGTGTTGCCCTGCTTTTGTTGATTTTGTTGGGAGTTCTTTGTGCCTCCTGGATTTTGATGTCTGTTTCCATCCCCAGATTAGGAAAGTTTTCTGTTATTATTTCTTTAAATAAATTTTCTTCCCGCCTTTCTCTCTCTTCTTCTTCTGGGACTCTTATGATAGGAATGTTATGATGCTTGATGGAGTCACTGAGTCCCGAAATCTATTCTCATGATCCAAAATTCTACTTTCTTTCTTTTTTCAGCTTCATTATTTTCCATTAGTTTGTCTTCCATATCACTTAATTGTTCCTCTGTTTCTTCCATCCATATGTTCATTACATCTTGTTCATAACATCTGTTTTGAATCTCATTTATTGCATTTTTTTCATTTCTGAATGTTTTTTTAACTCTTTTATATCTGTGGTAAGGACTTCCCTGAAGTGTTCCATTGTCCTCTTGAGCCCAGCAGATATCCGTATGATTGTTATTCTAAATTCTCCATCAGGAATATTACTTATATGTGTTTTAATTAGATCTCTGGCCATGACCTTTTCTTGTTCTTTCTTTGGGATGAATTCCTTCATCTTGGCATTTTGCTTAAGTCTATGCCTTCTTCTGTGTGTTAGAAAAGCCTGTTATGTTTCCTGCTCCTGAGAGTAATGCCTTTATGAAGAAGAGGTCAGATAGTGTCTAGGGCCTGGTGCTTCAAGAAGTGTCTCTGGTGCATGCTGTGTGCTCTGCTGCTGTGTTTTGCTTGCTCTATCCTTCAGGCCAGTCATCTGCAGAGGCTCTCCTTGTCTTCAGTGGGCAGTGTTTGGTCTTTGGCCAGAATGGGCAAGTTTTAACTAGGTGTGCTCTTGTTGGCCTGTTAAATGTGACCTAATGGTACTTTCTCTAGAACTGAAGCCTTGAAGAACTCTCTGGTCAGAAGACATAGGTTGTGTGTGTGTGTGTGCGCGTGTGTGTGTTTCTGCTGGTCTTCTGGGCAAGGGGCCAATTTCACTGGGACTAAGGAACACTTGCCAGAGAAAGACAGTACCAACAGTGTACAAGGGAGTGGGACTTGGTGTAACCAATTTAAACAGCCAGTGTTGGGGCTAAGCTATTTACTGAAGCTGCTTTATGCTGAGGGGTAGGAGAAGGACATGGCACCAGCCAGTTCCTTTGTCTCCAGAGAGGGGTCTCCATGCTTGCTGCTTTCAGGGAAGCACTCCCAGAAGAATGAATAATCTCCCCCCTTGCATCCCAGGTGTTTTTCAGATTGCCATTTTCACACTGTCTGTCTCTGGGTTGTTTACCTGCCAGGAGTAGCACAGTATACTTTGTACTCTATCCCAACCAAGCCTGCTGACTTTTAAAACTCCAAAATTTAGGGATGTGCTGTGGCAAGGGCCTGTGTTGGTCTTCTGGGGCAGGGTCTCACTACACGGGACTGGTGCCAGTTTGACTGAGAAAGGCAGGTTCCCCAGACCACAGGGGCATAGTATTTGGAGCAATCAGGCTAGGCAGCCAGTTTTAGGGTGAGCCACCCTCAGCAGGTGGTTCTGTGTTTATGCTGAGGGGCAAGGGAGCATTAAAGGCACCTGTTGGCTCCTTTGTCCCTGGAAAGGCAACTCTACAAACACCACTTCTCACAGATTCACTCCAAGTAGAGTGAACAATCTCTCCTCTGTGAGCCTTAGCTGTTCCTCAGACCATGCTGTCTGCCCCCAGGTTGCATGTTTGCCTTACCTAAAGAAGTAGGGCAGCACACTCAGGGCTCTATCCCAGCCAAGCCCAGGGACCTCTAACACTCCAATCTTTGAGCCCCACTGGTTGGAAAAACTCATGAAAACCAGCCTCTCTCCTTTTTCCTGCCAAAGGCTTCAGGGAAGTGTTATCCCTCTGTGATTCCCTGTGTGATCCCCTCTCTCACCTTTCTCTGTGACCAGGGCTCTTTCCCCTCTGCAGTGCATGTGATCTGTTTCTCCTCAAACTATGTCTCTGCACTTCCTATCCTCCTCGAGGTGGCTTCTTCTCTCCCTATGGTTATGGATTTTGTTCTATCAGTCCTCATGTCAACTTCTTGAGTATTCAGAGTGATTTAATAGTTATCTAGTTGTTTTCCAAAGAAGAGACAAACCTAGAGTCCTCCTACTACACAGCTATCTTAGCTTTCCTTAAAGAGAAACAATTTAGATTTAAAGACACAAATAGATTAAAGTAAAAGGATGAAAAACAAAGGAAATAAGATGAAAATTCTATTGTGAGAAAGCTGGTGTGGCTATACTAGTAGAAGACAAAAAAGATAATAAGATAATAATTGGTACTAGAAACAAAGATCTTTTATGATAAAAGAATAAATCCATTGGGAAGACATAACAATTACAAACTTATATGCACTTAATGGAACTCCAAAATACATTAAACAAATATGACAGAATTGAATGGAGAAATAGACAATTCAACAATAATAGTTGGTGACTTCAACACCTTACTATAAATAATGGATATAACAGGGGTGCCTGAGTGACTCAGTAGGTTAAGTGTCCAACTCTTGATTTTGGCTCAGGTCATGATCTCAGTGTCCTGGGATCAAACCCTGCATTGGGCTCCTCTGCTCAGAAGGGAATCTGCTTGAGATTTTCTCTCTCTCTCTGCCCTTCCCCCTACTCTTGCTCTAAAATGAATAAATAGATCTTTAAAATAAATGAATAAATAATGGATAAAACAATTAGGTAGAATATCAGGAAGGAAATAGAATACTTGAACAATATTACAAACCATCTAGACCAAAAAACATTTTTAGAAAATTCTACCCAACAACAGAGCACACATTCTTAAGTGCACATGGAATGTTTTCCTGGATAGACTATATTTTACCTCATAAAATAAGTCTCAACAAATTTAAAAGGATGAGATCATACAAAGTATATTCTCTGATCATATGGAATGAAAATAGAAATCATTAATAGAAGGAAATTTTGGAATTTACAAATATGTGGGAATTAAATGGCACATTCTTAAATAACCAATGCATCAAAGAAGAAATCACAAAGGAAATAAAAAACAGGGGTGCCTGGGTGGCTCAGTTGGTTAAACGTCTGCCTTCAGCTCGGGTCATCAAGCCCCACATTGGACTCCCTGCTCAGAGTCTGTTTCTCCCTCTGGCCCTCCCCCTTCTCGTGCTCTCTCTCTCTTTCTCTCAAATAAATAAAGTCTTTCAAAAATGGAAACAAAAAACACTATGAGATGAATGAAGATGGAAACTCAACATACCAAAATTTATGGTATACTGCAGAAGTAATGCTTAGAAGGAAATTTATAACTGTAAATACCAATATCAGGAAAAATGAAAGATGTCAAGTCAATAATTTAAGCGCACATATTAAGAAACTAAAAACATAGGTGAGAGAAACCATATGATAATTGTCTTTCTCTGCTTGACTTATTTCACTTAGCATTATCTCCTCCAGTGCTGTCCATGTTGCAGCAAATGTTGAGAAATCGTTCTTTTTGATAGCTGAGTAATATTCCATTGTATATATGGACCACATCTCTCATCTATGGAACATAAGAAGTAGGAAGATCGGTAGGAGAAGAAAGGGATAAAAAAGGGGGGGTAATCAGAAGGGGGAATGAAGCATGAGATACTATGGACTCTGAGAAACAAACTGAGGGCTTCAGAGGGGAGGGGGTGGGGGAATGGGATAGGCTGGTGATGGGTAGTATGGAGGGCACGTATTGCATGGTGCACTGGGTGTTATACGCAACTAATGAATCATCGAACTTTACATCAAAAACCAGGGATGTACTGTATGGTGACTAACATAATATAATAAAAAATATTATTATAAAAAAAGAAATTAAAAGCAAAAGAGCAAACAAAAGCCAAGCAAGAAAGAAGAAAATAGTAAAAATCTGAAATTAATGAAATAGAAAACATAAATAATAGAGATTTATTAATGAAAACAAAAGTTGGTTCTTTGGAGAAAGCAATAAAATTGGTAAGACTTCAGCTGCAATGAACAAGAAAGAAAAGGGTTTTACAAATTACTTAATCATGAGTGAAGGAATATCACTGCAGACTTTACAGAAAAATTATTCCAAAAGAATATCATGAACAATTGAATGACAAATAACTATATCTAGGATGAAGTGGACATCTTCCTAAAAAGGCATGAACTACTGAGACTGGCATAAGAAGAAATAAAAAATCTGAATACTCCTAAAACAAGTAAGGAGATAGAATTAGTAATTTAAAAAATAAACACAAATGGAAAAAAACCTTACAGCAAAGAAAAATATTTGAAGAATTAACACCAATCTTTCACGAGATCTTCCAAAAAATTAGAATGGGAGAGTACACTTCTCAACTCATTAAATAAGGCCAGTGTTATCTTGATACAAAACCAGACAAAAACATCCTGTGACAAGAAAAGTACAGATCAATATTTTGTATGAATATAGATACAAAAGTTATCAACAAAATATTAGCAAACTGAATCCAGCAATATATGAATGTAATTGTACACCATGATCATTGGGATTTATCATAAGAGAATGCAAGGCTGGCTCAACATAAAAATGTATCAGTGTAAACACCATATTAATAGACTAGAGGGAAAATACCACATGATCATCTCAACAGATGCAGAAAAAACACTTGATGCAATCCAATATCCTTTCATAATAAAAACATTGAAGCTAAGAATAGAAATAAACTTCTTCAATCTGATAAAGGCCATCTAAGAAAAACCCCATAATTAACATCATACTTAATTGTGAAAGAGTGAATATTTTTTCCTGAGATCGGGAACAAAATAAAGGAGTCCACTCTTGGTGCTTTGTTTGCAAAATTTTGATGGAGGCTTTAATCAGAACTATAGACAACAAAAAGTTATAAAAGGAGTCATTGGGTATAATGATATTTGTATAGGTAAGTCAGGGTCACAGCAGACTGGATCTTGAAGGTCATATTAAGAACATTTGGATTTATTCTAAGAAGAACGAGAATAGAACAGAAATAGTGACATTCAGATGGAGAAGGCATTGTTTTGAATTTCACTATTTAAAAACACTCTGCATCCCTTTTAATTGTAGTTAACCACATGTTTAAATTCTAAAATACTGAAATAATTTAAATTTTAAGAGTACATTTAAAAGTGACTATGTGTTCATCATAATACAGGTTTAAAATTTGATTTGAATCAAAAACATTCAAAACAGTTTTTTTTTCTTTTTGTCACTCCTAGAAACTCATATTCAGCATGAAAGAAAGGTCCCTGGGAAATTCTCACTTCCTCATTTTAATTTAAATTGAAAATGCAATGCATAGTCAAAGAATATCTATGGTGATTATTTTTTCATCCTGTGCCTAGAATTCTCCATTAAATACTATGCTCTGAGGGTTAATTCGAGCAGGCTTAGAATTGGCCTGGGCTATTTTACTGAAATAAGAAATATACCTGCCTGGCACTGATCTCTGGTCAAGGCACGTTTTTGTTGTTTGTTTTGTTTTGTTTTGTTTTCATTGTAGATCCAAGGAGTTTCTGGGAGATACGTCTATACTTTTTAGCATTGTTTATTGTTAACAGTGAAACTGATGACTTGCACCTGGTCTCAGTGAGGACCCTAGGGTCTTTGTCACTGGGGCTGATTACATAGCAAAAATGGATCTGAAAAAGGAGCACAATTGAAACTTGTGCCCAACCTTTCCAGACTTAATGCTGTGAGACAGCCTTTAACTGTAATTCATTTATTAACTTTACTGTGGTTTCTATATAGTATCATATTTCTGCAATAAACCATATATTTGTAAGCATTGTCATTTTGGTTCCTGTTAGCATTATTTAGCAATGGAGCCCTATCTAACTATCCCTTTCAGTGCAGATACCTATTTTCTACCACAGGATTTCAACCTCCTCAGTGTAATTAACAAAGGCCTTCCCAAAATGGTCTGATTTACCTTTCCAAATGTATATGTGTCCCTCTTGCTGGCCCCTCACCCAATATAATTTTATTTTTTCCTTTGTATTTTTAATGAAAGTGGTTCATCTCACCATTGTAATACTACTGGATTGAATCATGACCATCTGTTAATATTTTTGTATCCACCCATCCTTAATACACCGTCTGACACACAGTGAGTGCTCAATAAATTTTGGATGGATGCACACATGTATGAAAGATCGTCCTTAGGTTTGGCCTTACTGCTCTTGAAATAACATTTATCTAATAAAAATTGGACAAAGTGACAAAAACAATGTGTTTGTGAAAATATATGAAATCATGAAATCAAATAATATTTCTGACTATCTGACCTTGCTAGAATTCATGACTGGTTCTACTACCAGCTAATTCTATCCTATTGTTCATTTATTACCATAATTTAACTTGGTCATCACATACAGCAGAAGGCTTCATTGAGTTGCACTGACAGTATAACTCTAAATGTGCCAGGGATAGTTAAATGAATTATAATGTGATATTGGCCCAGGGGCTCAGCCTGAAAAAATACTGAATGGACAAAAATGAATTATAATGCAGTATTGGCCCGAGGGCTCAGCCTAAAAAAATACTGAATGGACAGTTAACCGATCTGAAAGGAGAGTACAATGGAAATTTAAACAATTCACTGATAATCACCCAGGAGGGATTTGGAAAGTACTCTTTTATACATAACATTCACAAAAATATTTAAAATTAATGCTTGAAAACCTTCAGCCAAATTTGTTTTAATTCCTATAATATGCAGAGTCTTACAGTTTTTCTTTTTTAACTGTTGGGCTTTGCATTAGGCTTTCATGTGCATGTAAAGTGCTAAAATGGGATGGAAATTTATACAGTCATTTGTGTAAGAATAATTAAGTTGTTAACCTGGCCAAAAAATGACTATTTTCAGCCAGTGAATACACCCTTGGAGTTATGATTTGATACAATCATTGACCAAGAAGCCATGTTCCATTAAAAAAATGCCTTTTCTTCCCATCCAGCAGTCTGATTTTTAAAACAGTAAAGATATTAACAGTAAAAGAGGTTTTTTCTTATTTTGTTCAGTTAGCTACTGTATAGTACATCATTAGTTTTTGATGCAGTGTTCAATGATTCATTAGTTACATATAACACCCAGTGCACATCACAACACGTGCCCTCCTTAATACCCATCACCCTGTTACCCCCCAACCCTACCCCCTCCCTTCTGAGACCCTTAGTTTGTTTCCCGGGGTCCATGGTCTCTCATGGTTCATCTCTCTCTCTCTGATTTTTAAACTCATACAAAACAACAGCAGCAACAACAAAAATGTTGGCAAACTACTCTATTGAGTTAATTGCAGGAGATTAAAATTAAAAGTGTTGTTTCAGAAAGCGTAATAGGAAATTATGCCAATAAAATTTAACAAGTTCTATCTATAAATCAAGGACTTTTTGATAAAATGCTACTTTTTAAACTCCCAAACTAACTCAGGTGCGTTTATTTTTCATTACAGTAATATTTTGAAAACTACCATTCAGATTTACTAAGTACAGTTCTTGGGGTTTTCATGATGTGTTCTACAGAAATATGTACATGCTTTTTTCCCCCTGAATCCCGGAAATACATAAGTTTAATTTCATCTCCATCTTCAGTAATTTAACTGCATTGTTAATCAATACAATACACAGGAGAATAATATGGGATTTTGTTCTGGCATGTGCCAGTTCTCTTTCTTTCAAATAATGGAGAAATACATCTCAAACCACTGAATATTCCTTCTTTATACATGCATTTTATATGTACTATCCAATTCTAAAAATTTTATTACCTTTTTTATTATGTTCAGTTAGCCAACATATCATTAGTTTTTGATGTAGTGTTCAACGATTCATTAATTGTGTATAACACTCAGTATATTTTTTATTTTAATTCCAGTATAGTTAACATATAGTGTTATATTAGTTTTAAGTATATGATATAGTAATTGAACAATTTATACATTACTCAGTGGTTACCATGATAAGTGTACTCTTTAATCCCCAGCACTTATTTCCCCCACCCTCCCACCCACCTCCCCTCTGGTAACCATCAAGTTTGTTCTCTATAGTTAAGAGTCTGTTTCTTGGTTTGCCTCTCTTTTTTTTCTCCTTTGTAAGTCAAGCAGAGAAAGACAATTATCATATGGTTTCACTCATTTATGGAATATAAGAAATAGGAAGATCGGTAGGAGAAGGAAGGGAAGAATGAAGGGGGGGGTAAACAGAAGGGGGAATGAACCATGAGAGACTGTGGACTCTGGGAAACAAACTGAGGGCTTCAGAGGGGAGAGGGGTGGGGGATTGGGATAAGCTGGTGATGGGTATTAAGGAGGGCACATATTGCATGGTAAACTGGGTGTTATATGCAAGTAATGAATCATGGAACATTGCATCAAGAACTGGGGATGTACTGTATGGTGACTAATATAACAAAATAAATATTATTTAAAAAATTCCACATATAAATGAAATCATATGGTATTCGTCTTTCTCTAACTTATTCCACTTAACATTATACTCTCTAGCTCCATCTATGTCATTGCAAATGGCAAGATTTCATTCTTTACATGGTTGGATAATATTCCATTATATTTATATATATCTTTTATTTATATGTATATACATGTATATATATAGATAGATAGATATATTTTGAGATATATATACATAATAGACTCTTATTATATTGGAATAATAGTACAATATAATATATAGTATATAGTAATATTATAAACATAAATATATGTATATATACCACAGTAATATTATTAATATAAATATATATATGTATATATACCATATTTCTTATCTATTCATCAGTCAACGGACATGGGCTGCTTCCATAATTTGGCTATTGTAAATAATTCTGAAATAAACATAGGAGTACATATACCCTTTTGAATTAGTGTTTTTGTATTCTTTGGGTAAATATCTGGTAGTGTGATTACTGGATCATGGGGTAGATCATTTTAATTTTTTGAAGAACCTCCAAACTATTTTCCACAGTGGCTGCACCAGTTTGCATTCCCACCAACGGTACACAAATGCTATTTATCTCCACATCCACACCAACACTTGTTTCTTGTGTTGTTGTTTTTAGCCATTCTGACAGGTGTGAGGTGATAGCTTATTTTTGTTTTGATGTGCATTTCCCTGATGATGACTGTTGTTGAGCATATTTTCATGTGTCTGTTGGCCATCTATATGTTTTTGGAGAAATTTCTATTCATGTCTTCTGCCCATTTTTTTTTATTATGTTATGTTAGTCACCATACAGTACATCCCCAGTTTTTGATGTAAAGTTCCATGATTCATTGTTTGCATATAACATCCAGTGCTCCATGCAATACGTGCCCTCCTTAATACCCATCACCGGGCTAGCCCATCCCCCCACCACCCTCCCCTCTGAAACCCTCAGTTTGTTGCCCAGAGTCCATAGTCTCTCATGGTTAATTCCCCCTTCTGTTTACCCCCCCCTTCATTCTTCCCTTCCTTCTCTTACCGATCTCCCTGCTATTCCTTATGCTCCACAAATAAGCGAAGCCATATAATAATTGTCTTTCTCTGCTTGACTTATTTCACTTAGCATAATCTCCTCCAGTCCCGTCTGTGTTGCTGCAAATGTTGGGTAATCATTCTTTCTGATGGCTGAGTGATATTCCATTGTATATATGGACCACATCTTCTTTATCCATTTGTCTGTTGAAGGGCATCTCGGCTCCTTCCACAGTTTAGCTATTGTTTCTGTCCATTTTTTAAACTGGATTTTTAGCTATTTATTTTTTTTTGGTGTTGAATTGTAGAAGTTCTTCATATATTTTGGATACTAACCTTTTTTCAAATATGTCATTTGCAAATATCTTCTCCCATTCAGTAGGTTGTCTTTTATTTTGTTTTTATTGTTTCCTTTGCTGTGCAGAAGCTTTTTATTTTGATATAATTCTAATAGTGTATTTTTGCTTTTATTTTCCTTGCCTTAGGAATCATATCTAGATAGAAAAATGTTGCTACAGCCAATGTCAGAGAAATTACTGTCTGTGCTCTCTTCTAGGATTTTTGTAGTTTCAGGTCTCATATTTAGGTATTTATTAATTTTTTTAAAGATTTTATTTATTTATTTGACAGAGAGCCAGCGAGAGAGGGAACACAAGCAGGGGGAGTGGGAGAAGAAGAAGCAGGCTCCCAGCACTCCCGGTGGAGCAGGGAGCCTGATGCGGGGCTCGATCCCAGGACCCTGGGATCACGCCCTGAGCCAAAGGCAGACGCTTAACAACTGCGCCACCCAGGTGCCCCTCATATTTAGGTCTTTAAACTGCTTTGATTTATTTTTGTGTATGGTGTAAGAAAGTGGTCCAGTTTCATTATTTTGCATGCTGCTGTCCAGTTTTCCCAACACCATTTGTTGAAGAGACTTTTTCTCATTGCATATTCTTATCTTTTTTGTTGAATAATTGACCATATAATTGTTGGTTTGTTTCTGGGCTTTCAATCCTGTTGTATTTTGCACCAGTACCATACTGTTTTGTTTACTATAGCTTTGTAGTATAATTTGAAATCTGGAATTGTGATAACTCCAGCTTTGTTTTTCTTTTTCAAGATTGTTTTGGCTATTCAGGTTTTTTGTGGTTCCATATGAATTATAGGATTGCTTGTCCTAGTTCAGTGAAAAATGCTGTTGGTATTTTTGTAAAGATATTTATTTATTTATTTATTTATTTATTTATTTATTTATTTATTTATTTATAAGAGAGAGACAGAGATAGTGAGAGAGCATGAGCAAGGAGGAGAGAGAGAAGCAGGCTCCCCGCTGAGCAAGGAGCCTGATGTGGGGCTCAATCCCAGGATCCTGGGATAATGACCTGAGCCAAAGGCAGAAACTTAACTGACTGAGTCACCCAGACTCCCCTGGTGTTGGTATCTTGATAGAGATTGTGTTAAATCTATAAATTGCTTTGGGTAGATTGACATGTTAACAATATTTGTTCTTCCAATCCGTGAGCATGGGATTTCTTTACACTCATCTGTGTCATCTTCAGTTTCTTTCATCAATGTTTTATAGTTTCAGGTGCAGGTCTTTCATCTTCTTGGTTAAGTTTATCTCTACGTATTTTATTCCTTTTGGTGCCATTGTAAACAGAACTGTTTTATTAATTTCTCTTTCTGTTGTTTCATTATTAGTGTATAGAATTGCAACAAATTTCTGTACATTGATTTTGTATCCTATCCTATGATTTTACCGAATTCATGTATCAGTTCTAGTAATTTTTTTGGTGCAATCTTTAGGGTTTTCTATATATATAGTATCATGTCATCTTTAAATTGTGAAAGTTTTATTTTTTCCTTACCAATTTGGATGCATTTTATTCCTTTCTCTTGTCTGATTACTGTGGTTACGACTTCCAATACTTTGTTGAATAAAAGCGGTGAGAGTGGACATCCTTGTCTTGTTCCTGACCTCAGGGGGAAAACATTCAGTTTCTCAACATTGAATATGATGTTAGCGGTGGGCTTTTCATAGATGACATTTATTATGTTGAGGTATGTTTCCTTTAAACCTACTTTGTTGGGGATTTTTATGTTGAATGAATGTTGTATTTTGTCAAATGCTGTTTCTGCATCTATTGAAATGATTGTATATATGGTTTTTATCCTTTCTTTTGTTGATATGATGCATCACATTGATTAATTCTGAATATCGAACGACCCTTCCATCCCAGGAATAAATTCCACTTGATCGTGGTGAATGATTATTTATTTATTTTTTAATGTGTTGCTGGATTCAGTTTGCTAATATTTTGTTGAGAGTTTTGCATCTATGTTCATCAGAGATATTGTCCTGTATCCACCCCCCTTTTTTTGTAGTGTCTTTTTCTGGTTTTGGTATCAGGGAAATGCAGGCCTCATAAAATTAATTTGGAAGCTTTCCCTCCTCTTCCATTTTTTTGGAAAAGTATGAGAAAAATGGGTATTAACTCTTCTTTAAATGTTTGGTAGAATTCACCTGTGAAGTCATCTCATCCTGGACTTGAGTTTTTTGGGAGTTTTTTGATTATTGATTCAATTTCATTGCTCATAATTGGTCTGTTCAATTTTTCTATTTCTTCCTGATTCAATTTGGGGAAGTTATATATTTCTAGAAATTTATCCATTTTTTCTAGGTTGTCCAATTCCCTGGCATATAATTTTTCATAATATTCTCTTATAGTCCTTTATATTTTTGTGGTGTTGGTTATTTCTCCTCTTTCATTTCTGATTTTGTTTGAGTCCTCTCTCTCTTTGTTTGATGAGTCTGGCTAAAGGTTTATCCATTTTGTTGATCTTTTCAAAGAACCAGCTCCTGTTTCATTGATCTGTTCTTTTTTTTTTTTTTTTTAGTTTCTATTTTGTTTATTTCTAATCTAATCTTTGTTATTTCCTTCCTTTTACTGGTTTGGGGTTTTTTGTATTCTTTTTCTTCTAGCTCCTTTAGTTGTAAGCTTAGGTTGTTTTTTTTTTTTCTTGCTTCTTGAGGTATGCCTGTATTGTTATAAGCTCCTTTCTTAGAACAGCTTTTGCTGCATTCCAGAGATTTCAGTCAATTATATTTTCATTTGTCATCATGTATTTTTTATTACTTCTTTGATTTCTTGGTGACTCAATCATTGTTTAGTAGCATGTTATTTAAACTGCATATATTTGTGCTTTTTCCAGATTTTTTCTTGGGGTTGATTTCTAGTTTCATATTTTTGTGGTCAGAAAGGATGAATTGATTGACTTTGATCTTTCTGAATTTGTTGAGACTTGTTTTGTAGCCTAATATGTGATCTATTCTGCAGAATGTTCCATGTGCACTTGAAAAGAATCTGTATTCTGTTGTTTTAGGATGCAATTTTCTGAATATATCTACTATATCCATGTGGTCCAATATGTCATTTAAAGTCACTGTTTCCTTGTTGATTTTCTGTTTGGATGATCTGTCCATCTATGTATATAGGGTGTTAGAGTCTCCTACTGTTATTATATTAATTTGTTTATGCTTGCTATTGACTGTTTTATGTATTTGGGTGCTCCCATGTTGGATACATAAATACTTACAATAGTTATATCTTCTTGTTGGATTGTCCCTTCTATTATTTTTTGTAAAGATTTTTAGTTTTATTTTTAGAGCTAGAGAGAGAGAGAAACAGAGTGGATGCGGGACAGAGGGAAAGAATCCTCAAGCAGACTCCATGCTGAGTGCAGAGCCTGACATGGGGCTTGATCCCAGGACCCTGAGATCATGACCTGAACCAAAATCAAGAGTCAGACACTTAGCCAACTGAGCCACCCAGGCACCCCATCCCCTTTATTATTATATAGTATCCTTCTTTTTCTCTTTTTACAGTCTTTGTTTTAAGTCTATTTTGTCCAATGCAAGTATCAGTACCTAGAATTTCTTTTGACATCAATTTGCATGTTAAATGTTTCTCTACCCCTTCACTTTCAATCTGCATGTGTCTTTAAGTCTGAAATGAGTCTTTTGTAGGAAGTGTATAGATGGGTCTTGTTTTTTTATCCATTCTGTCACCCTATGTCTTTTGATTGGAGCATTTAGTTCACTTACATTCAAATTAGTTTCGATAGGTATGTACGTATTGCCATTCTGTTACTTGCTTTATGGTTGTTTTTGTAGTCTCATTCCATTTCTTTCTTCTCCTGTTCTCTTCTCTCATGATTAGTTACCTTTCTTTAATGATATACTTGGATTACTTTTTCTTCCTGTATATCTATTACTGGTTTTTGATTTGTGGTTACCATTCAGTTTGTATGCAACGTTTTCTGTTTATAGCAATCTATATTAAGTTGATGGTTGCTTAAGTTTGAACCCATTCTTTACTCCTCTCCTCTCCATATTTTAGGTATATGGTGTCATATTGTATATCCTTTTATTTTATGAGTCTCTTGAGTGATTTTTACAAATATACTCATTTTTCCTGTTTTTAATCTTCCTACTTTCTTTACTCTTGCTTATGGTCTTTCCTTTCACTCAAAGAGTCCCCTTTAACATTTCTTATAGGGTTGGTTTAGTGGTCATAAATTCCTTTAACTTTTGTTTGGGAAACTCTTTATCTCTTCTGTGTCTCCTTTCCTACCCTCTTTGTTGTGGTCTCTTCTCTACATTTAGTTGTGGATTTTATTCTTCCATCTTTGGTCATTTTCTGGGTTATTTACACTGATGTGAGTGTTATCTAGTTTGATCTGTGGGATGAGGTGCACCTAGGTTTCTCTAATTCTGCCATCTTTCTGTACTCTCCAATTTTTTTAATACAAACAGAGTTAGCCATGGCTATTTAACTTCTATTATGTGAACAGCCAACCTAAAATCTAGGTACTGTTTTTGGTTTTCTTTTTCTTTTCTTTTTCTTTTTCTTTTTTTTTTTTTGAAAGAAAGAGCACAAGTGGGGAGGGGAAGAGGGAGAGAGAGAATCTAAGGCAGACTCCACACTTAGTGTGGAACCTGATGCGGGCCTCAATCTCAGGACCCTGAGATCATGACCTGATCTGAAATCAAGAGTTGGACATTTAGGGACACCTGGGTGGTTCAGTTGTTTAAGCATCTGCATTCAGCTCAGGTCATGATCCCAGGGTCCTGGGATCGAGTACCACATAGTGCTCCTTGCTAAGCAGGGAGCCTGCTTCTCCCTCTGCCTGCCACTCCTCCTGCTTGTGCACTCTCTCTCCCTCTTTTTTTCTCTTTCTCTCTGACAAATAAAAAAATAAAATCTAAGAAAAAAAAAGAGTTGGACACTTAACCAACTGAGCCACCCAGGCTCCCCTAACTACTGTTTATAGTAACATACTTCACATCTGCCATTTAAAATTTTCTGATCTACTACTCAGAAGCTGGATTAGTTCCTTGTGTTCCTACTGCTCCTAGTGCATACCTCTATCAACATCTATAACACACTGAATCCAAACGATCTCTTCATTCATCTGTGTCCCATACCAAGAATGCCATATCTGTTTTTTATTAAATCCCCATTACAAAGAGAAAGTCTGACAAATGTTAGCTACTTTCTAAATGGAATTGGTGATTAAATTTATTATTCATTTGAAAAACTGTATATATTTATTCTAAGTTCATCTTAACTATATTTGCAAGAGTTATACCTATAATAATCAATGTTCAATTTGTAGAAATGGATAGAAAATTAACTACGAAAGAGATGAAATAAACTTCTTGTTCCAATTACAAATTTAGAGAATTTTTGCCCATAGTGTAAAGAAATATATTGCTTTTATCTCAATTACACTGGACTTGTTTTGACAATTAATTGTAGATTATAAGCATTCCTTTATTACATAACTTTTTGAGAAGTGTTATAAATATAAATTTAAGAAAAACAAATTCTCTCAATGTGTCAAATAGCTCTCAATATTTATACATTCACATATATATATATATATATATATATAATTATTCTAAAGTGAAGTATCCACAACTTTTATAATTACCTTAAATAACTGAGGAATACTTTGACTTCTTCACAATAACCAAAAGGTTTTATTTTTAAATGCTAACTGCATGTGCATAAAAATCTGAATTTACTATTACAAGTACACATTTTAGACAGAACTGAAAAATGTAGTCTAATAGTGTGGTTGGCAGAATAATGCTCCTCTCACCCCAAGTATGTCCGTGTCTTAACCCCCAGACCTGTAAATTTTTTATGTTATATGTCAGGTAAAACTCTGAAAAAAAAATGGAGCTTAGGTGAAGAGCCTCCAAGATAGGGATATTATCCTGCATTATACAAGTAGGCCCAATGTAATCACAGTGGCCCTTAAAAGTGGAAAAGGGTGGCTGATGAATTGATCAGAGATGTGATGGAAGGATGGCAAGAGAGATTCAAAGTGTAAGAAAGACTTAGCCCACTATTGCCGACTTTGAGGATGGAGGGAGGAGTCCACAAACCAAGGAATACTGGTGATCTATGGAAGCAGGAATGTCTCTAGGCTGATAGCCTTTGAGGAAATGGGATGCTCAGTCTTATAATCACAATGAACTGAATTTACCAATAATCTGAGTGAAATTGGAAGAGAATTCTCCCCTACAGCCTTCAGAAGAGAACACAGCCTTATTGATACCTTGATTTTAGCCCAGTGAGACCCATGTTAGACTATAGAATTAGAAGAAAATTAACTTTTGTTAATTTAAATCACCCAATTTGTGGTGATTTAGTATGGGAGCAATATGAAACTAATAAAGATGGACTTTGTTGGGGAGGAAAATAATAGCTACTACACATACTTGGTATTACATAATATGAACAAGGAACATTACATATATTGTCGCATTTAATAGTAATAATGATAATATCTTCATTTGTTTAAATGAGGAAACTGAAGCACATAAAGTCTAAATAATTGTCCAAACTCAGCCAGCTAGTAAATGATAGATCCTAGATTGTTCAAACAGGTTGTCTAACTCTGAGCCATAATTTAACCAGTATGCTACTCTACTTCTCTATAGGGCTACAGGAACTGTATAAGAAAACCAGGCTGAGTAATGCTAAAATTATAAAAATAGTCATTTATTGAAATTATAATCTATAATTATCTATATGCATATGCTCAAATGATCGACTATATAGTTTTCTACTGAGGTTTGTATGTTTTATGGAAATAAGCTTAGAAATAATATTTCAGGGGCACCTGGGTGTCTCACTTGGTTAAGTAGCTGCCTTCAGCTCAGGTCATAATCTCAAGGTCATGGGATTGAGCCCTGCATTGGGCTCCCTGATCAGCAGATAGTCTGCTCCTCCCTCTCACTCTCCTCTGTGCTCTCTCTCTCTCAAAATAAAATAAACATCTTTAAAAAATAATATTTCACACAAGTTTTGGTAAAAGTATAAAATATATTATTTTCAGGTATTGAGCACTTACTATGAGCAAGGTACTATATATAGTATGTTACTTGCATCATCTCCTTTATTCCTTTTTTTTAAAGATTTTATTTATTTATTTGACAGAGAGAGAGACAGCCAGTGAGAGAGGGAACACCAGCAGGGGGAGTGGGAGAGGGAGAAGCAGGCTTCCAGCAGAGCAGGGAGCCTGATGCTGGGCTCGATATCAGGACCCTGGGATCACGCCCTGAGCCAAAGGCAGACACTTAACGACTGAGCCACCCAGGCACCCCCATCTCCTTTATTCCTGATAACTATGTGATGTAAGCTTTATTATATATCTCTATTTTACAGATTAAGAATCTGAGTTTCAGAAAAGTTTTTAAGAAATCAAACCACCCTTGGCTACAAAAAGTGGCAGAAGAAAGCCTGGTATCCATAAATATGATGCTCCAAAGTATACTACCTCCTCATGGATGAGTCAGTGTGAAACATTACCTAGTAAAAGTTTACCTGTTCTATAGAATGGGGTAATAATACAATGTTTGCCTAGTGTAGTTGCAGAGATGATTAATGAGATAGTGCATCACATATAATGTCCTTAACCTGGTAGCGATTTATGGTTTCCATCACAGAGGTTCCAATGCACTAGGCCTACCACTCTTAGCCTGGTGACCTCCTGTAGCATCTTGGATTATCTCTAGACAGGCTTTGCTCTCAAGAGAAGCCTGAGAAATTATGGAGCATGAAGATAAAGGCAGAAGATAAGAGCACGGCAGGGAGCCAATTAATCACCAACATGCAATTTCCACTGAGTTCCCATCACTGCTAATTCCCTCAGGTGTTTTTTGGATGCCTTTATATAGCTCCTCTTGGCAATATTTCTACCTACTGATTGCTCTTTTTAGTACTTACTCTCTTGACTTTGTGTGGCCAGTTGTCTCTACTCATTCATAAACAATAAGCTGTACTTCCTTCCTTAGCTCCTGACTGAACTCCAAATCAAATGTTAGTTCCCTTCCCTTCTCCCACCTCATTATATTAAGTTTTAAAAAAATAAGCAGATAGGCAATTTTTTAATGTATAGTTCATTTATAGGGTAACTAAAACATCCCATGCAGGTCATTTGTTTTTTAAGGTCATTGGGTAAGCTCCATATCTAACTTATTTAAAACACAGAAAATTATACTAACCATAGGTGTTTTGAAGGCACTCTGAATAATTTTACTTGAAGTTTTTAAGAATTCTCAAAATTTTTAACACACACCTAACTTCTAAAAGCATATGCTTGACAAAGTAGAAAGTTTAAAATGAAAGGTTTCCTTCATCTTTAATACCTTTTTTAGGTTTGCTTAATGAAATGCTCTATGAATTTCTTCAGGAAAATTAAAACAGCAACTAATTATCTTGCTTGTAACTTTGCTTACCCCAAAGTTTAAAAGACCAAAAGCTTTACATATCCCACATGTGCAGTGTTTTGAATTAAGCTATATACTACCATTCTTTTTACTGCCTTAATATAAGGATGACTTCTTGGTTTTCTTTGGGAAAAGTGGGATTCTGTCAGTATGTACATTACTTTTTCTCATAAGAATAACTCTCATGTAATGCAGACTTTAAAAAGAGCAGATTTCAACAGTTTTCCTCAACTACTAAACTGGCCTGCATTTGAAAGATCAGAAGTAGATAAAACAAACAAAAAATACAATAGTTTCCATTGTAGCCAGAATTTCAGGATAAAGTTTTAGTTCATTTCCCAATATAGATCAAGGTATAACATTAAACATCTAAGTTTGAAATGATGCATATCAGTTAGTATACAATATTGGCCATAATATTATACATTCTAATATTATAAACTTTCTTGTGTTTCATTTTCTTATGTTTCTCACTAATATTTCAATATATATTGATTTTACTCTTTTAAGCCAGTATGATCATTTGAAAAGTGAAAATGTTAGCTATGCCAGCCTACTATCAAGCAACTTTGTTAGCCACCCAAAATTCCTATCCAACCAACCCTCAAGACCACTGCATTATCTAATCACATTAATATTATGTGAAAATTGTTCAAATTTTGGTCTATAACTAGATATAAAATAGTTACTTCATTGCACCTAATCAGTTGAGCTAATTTTCTCTAATCATTGTAGAAGAAGTCTTGTAGAAGGTGGTTCACCTGGAGATTGAGAAACTATTTCTCACAAAGTTTGTTATATGAGTTTACTTTTTCAGCTATGAATTAAGATAAATATCTGATGCACTGGTTTAAAGATAGAATGCAATTCTCCTAAGCAGCTATTTCACATAATTTACAGAAACAGCTAGATATAAATAATTTTTTTTTATTTCTGAGGAATCAATATCATTTTTTTGTAATGATAACTACATTCAGTAAATTTTTGGTGTAAATTATAGGTTAATTTAATATTTTTCCAGCTTTATTCAAATACCAATGGCACATAAAAATTACATATATGTATTCAGAGAGTATAATTTGATAATTTAATATATGTACATGTTATGAAATGATCACCATAATAAAGCTAATTAACACATCCATCACTTCACATGGTTACCTTTGTGTGTGTGTGTGTGTGTGTGTGTGTGTGGCAACAACACTTAAGATCTACCCTCTTAGCAAATGTCAAGTATACAGAATAATATAATTAACTATAGCCACTAAAGATTCTGGTCATTAATTCCAACATGTGTTCGGGTCAGGGGGTTCCTCACACCAACAAATAATCCTTTGATACCAGCTGAGTGTCCTACAATTTAACTCAATCTTGACACTATCTACCTGAAGATTGTATCATATTCTATATGTTAAGGAGTCAGCTCTACAAGATTGCCCCCCACCCCTCTGCCCAACTCCAGATGCCAATTCCAAGTCCAGGTCATCACCTGTACTTTTGACTGACCAGTTGTAGATTAGAAGTTCCAATAACTCCCTCCTTAGGTTTGATTAATTGGCTAGAGCAGTTCACAGAACTCAGAAAAACATTATACTTAATAAGTCACTGATTTATTGCCAAAAGATATAACTCAGGAAGAGCCAAATGGAAGAGATGCATAGATCAAGGCATAGGAAAAGGGTGCAGAGCTTCCATTCCCTCTCCAGGTGCTTTATTCTCCCTGCACTTCCATGTGTTCACCAACCTAAAAGCTCTCCAAGCCTAGTTCTTTGGGAGTGTTGATGGAAGCATCATTACGTAAGCATGACTTTTAATCTTTGGTCATTGGCTATCAATTAAACCTCCAGCCCCTCTCTCTTCCCTGGAGGTCAAGGGGTGGGACTGAAAGTTCCAACCCTTCAATCACAGTGTTGGTTCCCTTGGCAACACCCCCCTTTAGGTGATCTAGAGGCAAAAGAAATCTATGTCAACTATATTCTTACTTATTTATTTGAGAGAGAGTGAAAGAGCATGGTGGGAGGGACAGAGGTAGGAGTAGACTCTCCACTGAGCAGGGAGACCTCACAGGGCTAGATCCCAGGACCCTGGGATCATGACCTAACCCAAAGGCAGATGCGTAACCAACTGAGCCATCCAGGCCTCCCCAAAATAAACGTTATTTATCTCTTCACACTTAGGAAATTCCAAGGGTTTTAGAAGTTCTGTGCTAGAAACATTGCTAAAGACCAAATATATATTTCTTATTATAATTCACAACATCCCAGTCAACATGCTATACATCAGATATCCAGAACTCATTCATCATATAATAAAAAGTTTGTATCATTTGACCAACACTTATTCCCCTATTCCCAGTTTCTGGCAACCACCATTCTACTCTTTGCTTCTCTGAGTTCTGCTTTTTTAGATTCCACACAAAAGTGAAATTATACAGTATTTGTCTTTGCCTTATTTCACTTCGTATAATGTTCTCCCAGTTCATTCATTTTGTCACAAATGGCAAGATTTCCTTATTTTTCATGGCTGAATAATATTCCATTGCATATATATCATACATTTTTTTTATGATTTTTTATTATATTATGTTAGTCACCATACAGCACATCCCCGGTTTCCGATGTAAATTTCAATGATTCATTAGTTGCGTATAACACCCAGTGCACCATGCAATACGTGCCCTCCTTACTACGCATCACCAGTCTATCCCATTCCTCCACCCTCCTCCCCTCTGAGGCCCTCAGTTTGTTTCTCATAGTCCATAGTCTCTCATGTTTCATTCCCCCTTCTGATATCCCTTTCTTCCCCTACTGATCATCCTAGTTCTTATGTTCCATAGATGAGAGAAATCATATGATAGTTGTCTTTCTCTGCTTGACTTATTTCACTTAGCATTATCTCCTCCAGTGCCGTCCATGTTGCAGCAAATGTTGAGAAATCGTTCTTTTTGATGGCTGAGTAATATTCCATTGTATATATGGACCACATCGTCTTAATCCAGTCACCTGTTGAAGGGCATCTCGGCTCCTTCCACGATTTAGCTATTGTGACATTGCTGCTATGAACATCGGGGTGCATATGGCCCTTCTCTTCATGACGTCTGTATCTTTGGGGTAAACACCCAGTAGTGCAATGGCTGGATCACAGGGTAGCTCAATTTTTAACTTTTTAAGGGACCTCCACACTATTTTCCAGAGGGGCTGTACCAACTTGCATTCCCACCAACAATGTAGCAGGGATCCCCTTTCTCCACATCCTCTGCAACAATTGTTCTTTCTTGCCTTGTCTATTTTTGCCATTCTAACTGGCGTAAGGTGGTATCTCAGTGTGGTTTTGATTTGAATTTCCTTGATGGCTAATGATTTTGAACATTTTTTCATGTGTCTGTTAGCCATTTGTATGTCTTCATTAGAAAAGTGTCTGTTCATATCTTCTGCCCATTTTTTGATTTGTTTATTTGTTTCTCGTGTATTGAGTTTGAGAAGTTCTTTGTACATCTTGGATACCAGTCCTTTATCTGTAGTGTCATTTGCAAATATCTTCTCCCATTCCGTGGGCTGCCTCTTAGTTTTTTTGACCATTTCCTTGGCTGTGCAAAAGCTTTTTATCGTGATGAAGTCCCATAAGTTCATTTTATCTTTTGTTTCTCTTGCCTTTGGGGATGTGTCATGAAAAAGGTTGCTTTGGCCGATGTCGTAGAGGTTGCTGCCTATGTTCTCCTCTAGAATTTTGATGGATTCCTGTCTCACATCGAGGTCTTTCATCCATTTGGAGTTTATTTTTGTGTATGGTGTGAGAGAGTGGTCAAGTTTCATTCTTTTGCATGTAGCTGTCCAATGTTCCCAGCACCATTTATTGAAGAGACTGTCTTTTTTCCACCGGATGTTTTTTCCTGCTTTATCAAATATTAGTTGCCCAAAGAGCCGAGGGTCCATTTCTGGGTTCTCTATTCTGTTCCATTGGTCTATGTGTCTGTTTTTGTGCCAGTACCATGCTGTCTTTGTGATCACAGCTTTGTAGTACAGCTTGAAATCCGGCATTGTGGTGCCCCCAGCTTTGTTGTTCCTTCTCAAAAACAGTTCCTTGGAGATTCGGGGCCTTTTCTGGTTACATACAAATTTAAGGACCATTTGTTCCAGTTCTTTGAAAAATGTCATGGGTATTTTGATCGGGATAGCATTGAAAGTGTAGATTGCTCTGGGCAGCATGGACATTTTAACTATGTTAATTCTTCTGATCCATGAGCATGGAATATTTTTCCATCTTTTTGTGTCTTCTTCAATGTCTTTCAAGAGTGATTTATAGTTTCTAGAATATAGGTCCTTTACTTCTCCGGGTAAGTTAATTCCAAGGTAAAGTATGGTTTTTGGTGCTATTGTAAATGGGATGGATTCCCTAATTTCTCTTTCTTCAGTCTCGTTATTCGGGTATAGAAATGCAACTGATTTGTGAGCATTGATTTTGTAACCCGCCACATTATTGAATTGCTCTATAACTTCTAATAGTTTGGGAGTGGCTTCTTTTGGGTTTTCCATATAGAGTATCATGTCATCTGCAAAGAGAGACATTTTGACTTCTTCTCTGCCGATTTGGATACCTTTGATCCCTTTTTGTTGTCTGATTGCTGTTGCAAGGACTTCTAGTACTATGTTGAATAATCGTGGTGAGAGTGGGCATCCTTGTCGTGTTCCTGATCTTAAGGGAAAGGCTTCCAGCTTTTCCCCATTGAGAATAATATTTGTTGTAGGCTTTTCATAGATTGCCTTTATGAGATTGAGAAATGTACCCTCTATCCCTACACTCTGAAGGGTTTTAATCAGGAAAGGATGCTATATTTTGTCAAATGCTTTTTCTGCATCAATTGAGAGGATCATATGGTTCCTGAGTCATTTCTTGTTGCTATGATGTATCACGTTTATCAATTTGCGAATGTTGAACCACGCTTGTATCCCAGGTATGAGTCCCACTTGGTCATGATGGATAATCCTTTTAATGCACTGTTGGATTCTATTAGCAAGTATCTTGTTGAGGATTTTGGCGTCCATATTCATTAGGGAAATCGGTGTGTAATTCTCCTTTTTGATGGGGTCTTTGCCTGGTTTGGGGATCAAGGTAATATTGGCCTCATAGAATGAGTTTGGTAGCTTTCCTTCTGTTTCTATTTTTTGAAATAGCTTTAGGAGAATAGGTATTATTTCTTCTTTGAATGTTTGGTAGAATTCCCCAGGATAACTGTCCGGGCCTGGAGTTTTGTTATTTGGAAGGTTGTTTATCACTGACTCAATCTCTTCATAATTAATTGGCCTGTTTAAGAAATCAATTTCTTCCTGTTTTAGTCTTTGTAGTTTATAGGTTTCCAGGAAGGCCTCCATCTCTTCCAGATTGCTTAGTTTTTTGGCATATAGCTGTTTATAAAAGCTTCTAATAATCCTTCTACTTTCATTGGTGTTTGTCGTGACCTCTCCTTTTTCATTCATAATTTTAATAATTTGGGTCCTTTCTGTATTCTTTTGGATAAGTCTTGCCAGTGGTCTGTCAATTTTATTGATTCTTTCAAAGAACCAGCTTTTAGTTCTGTTGATCTGCTCTACTGTTCTCCCGGTTTCTAATTCATTGATCTCTGCTCTAATCTTGATCAACTGCTTTCTTTTGCTTGGATTAGGCCTGTCCCTCTGTTGCTGTTCCAGCTTCTTGAGGTGAGAATATAAAAACTGCATTTTAGATTTTTCTATTCTTTTGAGTGAGGCTTGGATGGCTATGTATTTCCCCCTTAGGACTGTCTTTGCAGGTTCCCATAGGTTTCGGACCATCGGGTTTTCATTCTCGTTGGTCTCCATAAATTGCTTAAATTGATTATTGATTTCCTGGTTTATCGAATCATTCCTGAGCAGGATGATTCTTAGTCTCCAAGTGTTTGAGTTTCTTCCAAATTTTTCTTTGTGCTTGAGTTCCAATTTCAGAGCGTTGTGGTCTGACAATATGCAGGGAATAATTTCAGTCTTTTGGTATCAGTTGAGACCTGTTTTGTGACCCAGAACATGGTCTATTCTTGAGAATGTTCAATGAGCATTAGAATAAAATGATTATTCTTTGGTTCTGGGGTGTAGTGTTCTAGATATATCTATGAGGTCCAACTCGTCGAGTATGGCATTTAAAGCTCTTGTTTCTTTGTTGATTTTCTGCTTAGGTGCTCTGTCTATTCCTGATAGTGGAGTGTTGAGGTCCCCTACTATTATCGTATTTTTATCTATATGTCTCTTTCTTCTGGTTAAGTGTTGTCTTGTGTATCTTGCTGTGCCCCTGTTGGGGGCATATATATTTATAATTGTCATATCCACTTGTTGGATACATCCTTTAAGAATAAGATAGTGCCCTTCTGTGTCTCTAACTATAGTTTTTAGTTTAAAATCCAATCTGCCTGATATGAGAATTGCTACCCCAGCTTTCTTTTGAGGTCCATTGGCGTGAAAGATGGTATTGCATCCCTTTACTTTCAGTCTGAATGTATGCTTATGTTCAAAAAGAGTCTCTTGTAGACAGCAAATGGATGGGTCATGTCTTTTTATACAATCTGCAACCCTGTGGCATTTATGGGAGCATTTAGGCCATTTACATTGAGACTGAATATTGGGAGTTATGATTTTAATGATGTCATGTTGCCAGTACAGTCTTTGTTTCTATCAATTGTGACTTTCTGTTCTGTATCACTCTTGGGGCCTTTTAACCTTTATAGAACCCCCTTAATATCTCCTGTAGGGCTAGTTTCGTGTTTACGAAATTGGTCAATGACTGGCGATTCTGGAAGGTCTTTATCTCTCCATCCATTCTGAATGACAGCCTTGCTGGATAACGGATCCTTGGATCCATGTTTTTCGTTGAAAGAGCTTTAAAAATGCCCCGCCCCCAAACCATTCTCTCATTCCAGGTCTGTGTAGACAGGTCTGATGTAATTCTGATACCTTTGCCTTGGTAGGGGAAAAATTTCTTTGCCCTGGCTGCTTTCAATACTGTATCCTTGGATCTAATATTTGCGAATTGCATTATGACGTGACGTGGCGTAGGTTTGTCATCGTTGAGCTTGGGAGGGGTCCTCTCTGCCTCTTGGACACAAATGCTTGTTTCCCTTGCTAGATTAGGGAAGTTTTCAGCTACAATTTGTTCAAATATCTCTTCTAGCCCTCTGTTTTTCTCCACTCCCTCAGGGATGCCAATGATTCTGACATTGGAACGTTTCATTAAGTCAGTAATCTCCCATAACCTACATTCTTGAGCGTGGATTTTTTTGAGCCAAGTTTTTATTTTAGCTTTCTCTTCTACTAACCCATCCCCAATTCACAGGTACATTCTTCTGCCTCATTCACCCTGGCCATCAGAGCCTCTACTTTTGACTGCATTTGATACATAGAATTTTTAATTTCTGCCAGATTCACTCTCATTTCCACCCTTAGAGATTCTATATTCTCATTAACATTTTTGTTAATACTTTTTTCAAGTCTACACATCATCTTGACCATTGTTACTCTGAACTCCATTTCTGATAATTTGGTTATATCCATATCCATTAGTTCTGTGGCAGAGGCCACAGAATCATTGTCTTTTCTTTGCTGGGGGGGATTTCTCCTTCTTGCCATTCTGATGAGGAGATGTTGGGGGGTTGTCCTGAGCCCAAATTATTGACTAGGACCCATGCAGTGTGCACTTGTTTCATAGGGACCTTAGGGATGTGGGCTTCTTTTGATTTTTCAGCTTGCCTTCTGGGGGAGGGGCCTGCCTCGCCGATACTCAGGCAATCCTGTTTGGGTAGAGTCTCCCTGTCCCCTGCGAAGGGGGATGGGGGTGGGCACACTGTGATCCAGTATTTCCAGGCTTTTGTTCTCTGGCGGCTTTCCCTGGTGGTTTGCTGTGCCTCTTCTGAGAGTCAGAGCAGCAGTGGCCGAATCTCAGCCTCTGTCTCAGAACAGAGGGATCGCGGACCGTTCTCCACTGATGTTATGGCCACTTTAACTCTGTTTCTGTTGGTGCTGCTCAACCCTGCAGTGTCTCTGGATGTTCGTCCCACAGCCGGCGTCCCAGCCGTCACTTCCAGTGCCGGCATGTCTGTCCTTTGTGTTTCTTACACTGCTAGCCGCCAGCGGTCCCTGTGCGCTCCGGAGCTCCATTTCAGTGTGGTTTGCGCGCACTCTGGAGCTCTGGTTTTCAGACTGGTCGCGTGCATTCCCTGGCTCACGGTCTCAGTCTGCTCTCTTGAGGGTGCCGGTCTGTGAGTCAGCCCGCTCCCCAGTGCAGGTGGCTACCGCTTCCAGGTGCCCAAATGCAGCAGCTCCCTCCCCCTTCCGTTTATCTTCTAATATCTGTGCGTGGTTTCACGGCTCCCTGCTTAGTACCTCAATACTCAGTGCTGGAGATGTTCATTTGTAGAGATCCAGATGTATCTTCCTGCATCTCAGGCTGATTCTGTGGATGTTCAGGGTGGTCTGGTACCTATCCAGCTCAACTCAGGGGACCAGCTGAAAAAGGGGTCCCCTACTCCTCCTCCATCTTAACTCCTCCCTCCCTGGACTTGAACAGATATTTTTCCAAAGAAGACATACATACAAATGGCCAACACATATATAAAAGGTGATCAACATCAGTAGTATAAATTCAATAATGTTAAGCATAGTAAGCCTGTTTATTCAATTTTGTAAATCACAGTGTATATAGATAACATTATTAAAACATGTTCTCTTTAGAATAATCTATGTGTCCTTCAAGAAAACAATACTTGCACAATACCCAAGATGTTGAGAATTAATCAAATTCCTTATTTGATTTCCTTTCATTAACTTGGTAGCATTATAATGTGATGACATTACAAATACCTGAATAATTATGTTATTAAAAATGAGTTACATATTACCACAAAGGTTTTGGCAAGCAGTTTAGTTCTGGGATAAGCAGTACCATTTAATGAGCTAGGCCAGCATTTCTTAAAGCATGCTGTCTTGATCACTAATTTTGTGGGATGCTAATAGGCATTACATGGGGAAAAGTAGTTATACAGGGTTATCTTACATTTTAAACAGATTTCATTCCTACAAGATTGTGCAAAGCTTTTAGTATGAAACTCTTCTTTGTGAATCTCTATGAATGTGATATACCATGTAGCATTTGTACAACTTATTTGGCTATAGGACACTTTGTTACTCAGAGAACTTATTTTTTTAAATAAAGTGATTCCTGAATTGCTTGTTGTGAAATACTGGTTTATGCATAGTTAAAAGAGAAGCTGAAAGTGGAAAGAAAAAAAACCATGAGAGTATGAAGATAGAACTGCCAGTAAGCAACAAACAAGCACCTGAGGAATAGCTTGGTGCCTAACATAGTGATTGATATATAGATTATATGTTTGTAAATATTTATAAATTGAATGGGAAGGTGAATACATGACTGAATTAATCCTGTGATCACTTTTCTTTTGTGATTAGAGTATTACATTTAAGAAATCGAAGTCCAGTGTTATAGTGAAAAAAAGCATTTGTTTTGTAGTTAGACATACTCAAGCCTAACTCTACAAGATGCCTCAAGCAAATTATTTAATGACCTCAATTAATCATTTTAAGCCTGAGTTTATCTGTGAACTATAAATAATATCTAATTTGCTACTTCTCCTAAAAATTAAATTTACTATACTTTAAAATGTCTTGGTGCATGCATAATAAAAAAAATGTCTTGGTGCAGAGCAGGTATTCAGCAAATGTTGGTTTCCTTCCTTCCTGAGGAATTGAACTTTTCCAAATTATCATGGAGGAAAATCTTACAAGTATGGGAGCCACAGTGAATCTGATACCAATATCTATTCATGTACTTGCCAGCAGCTGTGTAGCCCTGTGTAGTCCTTAATTCCTCAAAGACCTGTTTCTTTTTACATAAAAGAGATTAAAAAAATACTAAGCTTAAAGGGTTATTGTGATAGTGAAAATATAAAGTGCTTAGCAAGCAGATGGCACAAAGTAGGCCCTCATAATTAACACCCATTATTCTTGGTTTCTGAGAGACTTAGCAGTGGAAACCCTACTTAATAAGCAGCGAACCTATTGTTAAAATCTTTGAAGGACTTTTATAGCTCATGGCTCGCAGACAACAGGCTTTCAACCCATAAAGTCTATTTGGTGAAAAAATAATAATAAAAATATTACAACCACATAATCAGAGAGGTATCAAACTATTTTCTAGATCTTGCAAGAAATTCACTGCCATTGAGAATATAATCAAATTAGAATCCATTTCTCCTTTACTAACCTAAATAACAATATGAAGTCTAGAAAATATAGTAATCATAATTAGATTATCTGAACCAGAAATGAAGACAGTTGGATAAAAGGCAAGCACAGAAATGTGATGATGATTATAAAGCTATAACTGATTTAGATCACATTTTCCCTGTCTTTTCTCCTTTGTTTCCTAAACTTCCATGTTTTTAAAAATACTCATTATTTTCTTCTCTTTCAAAGCAAGTCCTATAAGATAAAAATCACAGCCCTTCATACACACACACACACACACACACACACACACACACACACAATCTTTTACAATAGCATAATAGCCAAATAAATTTTATTTAGTGTCTATCAGGTTTAAAACAAAATCTTTGAAAGACTGACACTTTCTCAGCTACTCTATTGACTGTAAGGCAAATTCTCTCCATTGAGTTATAAAGTGAAGGAAATAGATGTTTATAATGGCAAAGATGACAGACTTTTTACTAGAATGGCACCAGCACACCACTATAATTTTACTTTTTGTCTAATTCCGACAAGAGCCTCTGTAGATCATAGTTAATGGCACTCTGGGGGCTTCAACATTTCTGAGAGGGGCCACATAATTCAGTGAGTGTCTGGTGAGTATCCAGTATACATGTCAGAGAAGGAGGAAAGGGAGAAGTTGGCATTTTCTTCAAATGCCACCAGTCAGATCTGTACTGAGAACAAGACAGAAGCACTAAGAACAAAACAATGGCCAGTGGCACAGCATTCCGTAAGGAAAATTTTTCTGGCAGGCTTGTCTCTTTAGCTGTAATGTCAATTGTGGGTTGTGATTGATTTATCTGATTTTCTCCTATTTGGTCCTTTAACTTTTTTTGGTCACACAGTTTTCCTGAATACAGAGGACAATGGGTGCTAGGGGATAAAAGAAAATATGGACTGTTGATATTTGAGATGTTGGATTCATTAGCATTGTTCTTCAAAGCTGTCCTTACCTTACCAATATAGTGCTGCATCATCCTTCTCCAAGAGAGGTAAATAATGAAGCATAGCATGAGGGAATTGAAGAGTTACCTATGTTGTTTTTTCTCTTGAGTGTCTCCCAAAGAAGAAAATAGCTTCAAGTGAATATGTAAGTTTAGTTGACATTTTGTCCCCCAAAAAGATAGGCAAAGCTTTGACAGTAACAAGCTGGAAGCTTGGTATCCAGAAGAAATGAAGTTTGTTGGATTTTTTATTTCACCTTCTTCTTTAAGGAATAATTAAGGAATGGTTATCTTAGGATTCCCTAAAGCCAATAATAAAGGATTTTTGGACTTTAATTAGTGGTTTATAAAGTGCAATACTAATTTTTTTGAAAAAGTATTTCCTTTAATGAAATTCAGATCTTATTCAAAGACATGAAGTGATACTTTGAATTCTTATAGAAGAGGGTAATAATGATTGGGAGAGAGTATGGAGGGATTGAAAGACTGATAATGTCCTATTTCTTGATTCTGGATGGTAGTTACATGCATTGGTTCACTTTATGATCATTATTTGATCTGTACATGTATGATTTAGTCACTTTTATGAATATGTATTATATGTCAAAAAAGCTAATAATCTAATTGCATTGTAGAAATAACAATGGAAATTTAGTTTATAAATTGTACAAGGGGAAGCTTTTAAAACCACAGCCACCTGATAATACAAAAGGAACTTTGTTTCTTATATGTTGATAGAAAAATTAGTTTTAATTAGTGTTTTACTATTATTGGATGAATGAAAGTCAGTTCTTTCCTGCTAGACTAGATTTAATATCTCTAATAACTAGCTATGTTTAAATTTTATAAGAGTCTCATGAGTTCTGTGAATTTCTCAGGTAAAGTGTTAATAAATGTCAAGTTTTGCATTGCCGTTCCCTATAAAAGCTAGAGTGCATAAGACATATAATTTAGGTTAGCATTTCACTTCTCAATCTCTATACGATGGCATAGTTGTGTGTTACAAGTAATTTGTTACTGAGCAATTTAAAATACAAAGTTTACAAACGTTTTACCTTATGTGGTCTATTCAATATTACAGTTATGCTGTTTTATTGTGCATTCCCTTATGCTTTCTTGAGTGAAAGAGAAAGAGATAGAACACACTAGAAATAGCACACAACTGACAGACTATTTTATGTATTTCATCACCATAACTGAAGTCAGAATCTGTCTATGGAAATATGTTTAGTATGTAATTTTTACACATTTTGTGAGACACAGAGAATGACAACAACAACAAATTTTGACAATTGCTGCTTTAAATCACAATGAGAGAATGTAGCTGGGGCCTGGCCTTGGAAAGTAGAACTGAGAGCTAGCTTGGAACATTGGCTCCAATCTATGGTTTCCTTACTCATATTATCATTAGAGCCAAGTCCCACATCTTGACAGAAAACCCAGCTATGTTCTCATGTCATTAGTGAGGCCATAGGGATCCATTCCTTAGTGATCTCTCATCCAAAATCTTTGAGATATCTGAAGAAAAAGAATCAAGGTTAGTAGAGTACAAGAATAAATTATGACACTCTAAATAAGTATATGTGTATGCCCAATTAATATAGGCAAATTCAATCATGCTTGAAAGAGGAAATAACAGAACAGTCAGTATTATGTTTATATTTCTATCATGAAAAATAATTTTTAGTTTGTATAATGTATGTTTGACTTGCATCTGGAATTGATTATGTCTGGATGCCTGCTCTGAAATCTCATACATGCAAAAATCAGACATACCCACAGACATTCAAATATAGTTTGAGTTTTCACAGGCCTCACCATTTTCTGAGAGTAGATGAGGTAACCTATTAGTAAGAATTAAAATTCCATTGGCTCTTGTTCCCATGTGCTTATAGGACCTCAGCTGTCTGTAGAGTCCCTTAAGTGTTTCTGGGAATTCTTGGGAAATGTCACATGTGGTTACAGAAAAAAAAAATTCTGATCCTGCTGGATTAACAAGCTCAAAAGTCTCTGCTAACTTCACTGTCTCTCACTAAGCAAAATAGACTCCTGCTAGTTCTCACTGCTGCTCCAGCATCTTGCTAACTTTTTCATTGCTCTGTCAGGAACCAGGTCCTTACTAGAATCATGACCACCAATTCAGTGAGTGGCAAAGTTGACCACTATTTTGTGGGGAAGTATGGCAGAAAGCTTCCCCCAGTCCCATGTGTCATCTTTTAGAAGTAAAGTGTAAATTGTATGGAGGCAAGGACTATCTGCCTGAGAGAGAATGCACAAGTATTGGGGAGGGGCAGAGGGAGAGAAAATCTTAAGCAGGCTCTACACATAGAACGGTGCTGTACACAGGGCTCTATCTCGCAACACAGAAATCATAACCTGAGCCAAAAATCAAGAGCCAGAGGCTTGTATGGTGACTAACATAATATGATAAAAAATATTATTATTAAAAAAAAGTCAGAGGCTTAACCAACTGAGCCACCCAAGCCACCCCTCTCTCTTTTTTTTAAACAGAGATTTTAACAGACAGCAATTTTGAGTTTTAATTTTAATTGTTGCAGAGGACTACACAATCCAACGTAGATGTGAAAGCATCATGAGGTAAGTATTAGCTTAAAAATAAATGAGACCTAGAACAAGGAACGATGAAGTCAAGACTGCCTTGCTCTCAGAATGCACTGCTCTTCCCTACCATGATGACCAAAGCTTTATTACAATGCCAATTTCATGCTGAGCTCTCTTTTGCCTTACAGTAAGTTCTCTCCCAGAAAGCTTCTCAGTTGCCATGCCAAAAAATTCTGCCTCATTTTTTCACATTTATGATTCCCACATAGACTCAAGATAGAATATGTCTTTATACCTATGTAATTTTAAAATAATGCCAAAATATCAATTACAGGAAATGGATTCTTTTATATCATTTCACATATAGTATAAGAACATTACAATGGTATCCTTCAATTTCTCTCCTCCTGGCCTTCAAGCTATTGTTTTCAGTCATTTGATTAAGCGTATCTTGGCATTTATTCTTTTACAGTTCACTGAGCAAATCCTGTAAATTTATGTCTTCCACTAAATTTGGGAAATTTTCAAACATTTCTCCAAATATTTTTGTACCAATATTTTTCTCCCTCCTTCAGAGACTTCAATGACATAAATGTTAGAGTATTTCATATTGTTCACAGAATGTTCATTTTCTTCATTCCTTTTATTTCTGTTCTTCAAATTGGAAAATTTCTCTTGATCTATGTTCTATTTACTCTTTATCAACTCCATTCTGATAATGAGCTCATCTAGCCAATATTTTTATATAAGATACTGTAACATTCCGTTCTAAAATTTACAGTTGATTCTTTTTATAATTTGTTTTCCCTAAGAACTTCTATCTTGACATTAATTTCAAAGATGTTTACCTCATAGAGGATTCTTTTATTAGCTGCTTTACAGTTCTTGTGTGGTAATTCCAACATGTTGAGGTGGGCATCCATTCATTGTTTTGTTTGCTTTTTTCTTCCTTAAGAATTGGTCAAATGTTCCTTTTTCATCCAGTATTTTTAAAAAATGTTAACATGGACATTTAAGATAGTAAGTTGTGGGACTCTGGGTCACATAAATTCCTCTGGAGAAATTTTATTTGCATTTGTTTTAGCAAACAATTGACTGGGTTAAGTTTATACCGCAAGTTCTGTCTTTCTGTATGTAGTGATACCAGTGTCTTTTGCTATGCCCTCTGGGTCTACCCTTGTAAAAGCCACTGGTGGGTTAATCTGGGACCTGGGTGGTGGTTTATGTTATAAAACCAATGTCAAAGCCTTTGCTATGCTTCTTTGGGTGTGTTCCACACATCTGCAGCTTGAGGTTGAGCCTGGGATTTATATCAGTTCACACACAGATTTAGAGGATCCACTCTCCAAGTCTGTGAATTCCCCACATTCTATGAATCCCAGGGACCCTTTAAGTCTGTTCCTCTGAGTAGAAGAATGGAGTTCTCTCAGAGTTTTAGCCACCTGTATAGGTTCATAGTTCAGTGCTCTCAGTGAGAAGCATCAAGAGAATAGAGAGAAAAGAATCACGGGGATGCCACACACAGAACAGAGGCTTTGTTTCCTGGTCCCTTTATCCAGAGAAGATGGGTTATCTCTTAGAGTTTTAGATACCTTTGCTTCTGTTGCGGCAACAAGAGTTCAGCAGCTAGTGCTGGCCTCAGGATGGGTAGGAGAGAAAGAAGAAGAAAATAATATTTTCCATCTACTCTGTGGCTTGAAGGGGTCCCTTTTCCTGGTATGGTAGTCAAAAGGAGAGATTCCTTTTGAAGTTTCAGCTGCCTGTACCCACGACACAATTCCCCGATATGCCTTTATCTCCTGATCAAAGCCTGGAGTTAAAACGGAGAAAACAAATAGAAAAGAAAACTTATCACTGCTGGTCTGTCTTCAGATTTTGACTTCCCAGCCCCATCTGCCTGTTATTGTGTACATTTCAGAGACCTCATATCTTTGTTTTTCATGTTTTGTCCATAGTTTTTAGTTGTAATCAGCTGGAAAGTTAGGTTGTAGCAGGCTTATTTCACCTCAGCCAACACCAGAAGTCTTCTCACTCTCTTTTAAAAAAGAAGTAATCAGATAATATTTGTTCAAGAGCTAATGTTTATCAGGTTCTTTTGCATGCACCCTAGGTGCTGCTATTCCAGTTTTAGATGTTTATAGACATTAGAATCTCGCAGTTGGTCAGGAAAGCAACTAGAGTTTCAACACAGGTCTTTTGAATTCAAATGGCTCTCTCATTTGTTCTTAGAAAGAATACTTCATAATGGTCAGCAGAATAAAATAAATCAAACACATTTTTTTCATAATTTTTCAAGTGAGTGGAAATGTTTTATGAATTGCAAGTGACACATCACAATAAAGTATCTAGGTACACTTCTTCAATTCAAGAATATTCTAATACATAAGGCACCACGAAGTTCTGAGTTTCTTATTTAATAATTTCACCAACTATCTTTCTGTCCTCACTCAAATTATGGGGGAAAATTTGCTTTAATTTTTCCCTTCCCATAAAATTAAGTTTACTTCTCAGCCTCCTCTTCCCCCTCTTCTGCCTTCCCCCACATTTTACTGACCTAAATTCAACCCACAGTGAAATATAAGAATCCTAGAGTTTCTTTCCAACTTTTAGAGTACATTTTCTTGGCAGAAAACTATAATTCTTGTTTATATGGAAAATCATTTAGCCAAATGAATATTCCTGACCTAGTCTATAAAAATAGGACTTTTTTGCTTATATTTTATGAAGTACTAATTTCTATATGTTAAAATTGAGGAACAATCCCTGAAGAGGTCTCACAATTACAAATTTAAATTCACACAGTTACAATTTTAGTAAGTTGACTTTTTAATGAAGTATTAAAGATTTATAGAAAGGTACACAAAATGTTGTACAGTTCAATGAATTATCATGTAAGTGAACACCCATGTAACTACTATTCAGGGTTAGAAATAGAATGTTGCCAGGATAGAAAGTGATTTGACTTTTACTGTTTCTTTAGAGATTGTTCTAATGTTTCAATAGCCATCTAGTAGCAGACCATCATTTAAATTTAAGTGCAATGAATTTGTACACTTTAAAAATTTCTACAAAAGAAGATGGAGCATCTACATGTAATTGTCCTTTATAGTTTTTATAGTCCAAGTAAATGCATGGGTGACTTGTTTTATTCCATAAATGTCTTCCTAAATATTGCGTGTAACTGAATTTTACCAAATATAAAGCATTTAAATGCAATAAGCAAGGAAATGGGATTATTTCAACGCTGTTGTAAATCTTTTGGAATAGGGCAATTCTCTTTATGAAATAAATAGCCACCACTAATTTATATGTTTTAAAACTGGATTTGCTTACTTTAAGTTTCTTTAAAGTGGAGTATATACATTTCTAATAGGACAAGTTTAACAAACCTTCAGTAGCTTTGATGGAACTGGAAGTTCTATATTATTAAAACCTGAGCTTGTTGTGGCTATAATAAAATATAGAACGGATGTACTGGATTTTTTTTTTATTCTTGCCTATGCCACTCAAGAAGTGATTGTAGGTTTCCTCACTTTAAGCTCACCTAAGCAAAGTGTCAGATTTAGATCCTATAGCAACCCTACTTTTTCTAAGTTTGTCTTTATACATCTCAGTTAAGATTTGAACATGTAGTGTAACTTTGACTAGAAGTACTTTTGAGCATTTCACTCTAATTAATCTAAGTCCCACAGTATCTTGAACTTTGCCTCATGCTTATGATTTCTACTGAGAATGTGGCAAATCACTGTGGAAGAAATGTATTTAGTTGTCTTATGCTTTCACAAGCTCACATATAAATATGAATAAACAAAATCTCTAAGAATCAGTTGTAGTACCCTGTATGCTACATGAGCATTATTTTAAACATTGAAAATTCTTATCTGGTCTGAAAACTCTACATGTGAAATATCCAGCAAAGTTTGCTATAGTGAAAAAAAAAACTAGTTTTTCTCTCTAAACTTACATACAGCTTCACATAATGTTTTTTTTTCTTTAATGATGTGAAGATATTTTTCTCCTCAAAGGATTTTTAATTAGGCATTTATCTAAGACAAGATAAGCCTAATTTTACACATCCATTAGCTAATATGCATTTAGAAATCTGTGATTAACAGCTTGAAATTGTGCCAGTTCTCTGTGCACCAATTAAATATTCACAAGTAAATGTGCAATAGCCTTCTTTAATTTTGATAACTTTTCCTTGAAGTTAAATTGTTCCTACCTAGTGAAACTAAAAATAGATCACCTTTTTTAAATTGAAGATGGCAATCACTCTCTATTCTTTTTTCTTTTAAAAGACCTAGTCTAGAATTCTTAGTCTAGATTATAGAATGCAAATTCAATTAGTGTTGTTAATGTTGTATGTTTCATATGGTTAAGATGATCTTAACAGAATTGCAAAAACTGTCTTAAAATAAAATAAAAGGTATTTTATTATTTTTAAAATGCATATTTTTATCGTAAATTCTAAAATTTGAGAAATGCAATTTATAGTATGCATATACCAAAATTATGTGAAAATAAATTTTTAAAATATATCTTTGCTTATTCTGTGAAAGGTGTTTTCTCTCATACAAGTATTTCAGTTGTCATTTTCTGTCTTAATCTTGATAGAAATATCAAATTATGCATTTTTTATGATTTTAAAATAATTTCTTATGGGATCCTTATAGCTTCTGCATTAATTAATTTGTATTTTCCTTGATATTTGAATGTACTATCCTGTGTTTTGGTGACTTATATCAAATATATTAATGTGCTGAATTTTGGAAGCAATAATACCTTGGAGAAATATACTACTTTTAAAATTGTCAAAGTGTCTTCACATCCATTATTCATTTGATGCTCATAACTGTACTGTGGAATAGTTATGGCACATGTTACTTCTCTCATTTCAAAGGTGAGAAAACAAAAGTCTGAAATTACTTGACAAGTTGTCGTCAGAACTTAGAGTTCCTCATTGTCACAGTCTACCATTGAAACATCAGAGTTGGTCCAGAGATTTGGAGGAGACAATAAAGACTTTTTTAGATTGTTACTTGTCCTCCCATCACCTTTTTTTCAAAGCATCTAATCTTTAGATTGGAACCACACTTTGTTTTATATTCTGCTAAATCATTGTTCAGTAAAGTAGAAGTCCTGATCTACAAACATAAGCTGTGTATACACATAATTATTAATAACATCTCAATTATTGTAAAACAGTGACTGAAGTTTTTAAATAATTTCTTAGATGAGCTATTGAATTCCCCCATCATCATTTTGCAAATTAATATTATTTTATCAACTATGAATAACCAGTGTAAACAATTACTCAGCAAAGCCATTAAAAACAAAATTACCTTACTAAAATAAGCTCTAAATGATCAAGAATGCCAAGTCAAATTTTAGCAATCCTTTTCAAAGGTATATTTTAAACTGCTAATTTAATAAGCTCCTGGGCTACTGTATTTAAAACTCATCTATCAATGGAAATCTTCATTTTGTCCTTATAAATGCTGTTTTGGGGAGAGGGTGGAAACTAACTAAAAAATATTTTTTTAAGTTTTCATGAAACTAAATCTTATAATTATATAAAATAAGAACTTATAATATGTCAGAAATCATGTAGTAGTATTTTGGTGGTCTGGAAGCGGAGACATTCCAAAAATGTGATTGGGATTAAAAAGCAACTGAAATAATGGGCTCTTTTTGAACAAAATTCCTTCAGGTCTTTATTTTTGCATATGCTTGTTCTTATTATCTATTCCTTACTCTTAAATCTTTCCTTGTTTCTATATTCATTCATCTTGGTTTGGATCATTTAAATTTACCTGTAGCTCACACTATACATTGACTCAGTGTCAATGTGAACTTTTGATGACTGGATTTGCCCTTAATATCTCACAGTAAACTCTATATTTACCATTTATCCCTGTTATCCATTACCAATCTTATTCATTCTGGCCTCCCAAGTTTTATTTCCTATTATTCTCCCAGGGCCTCAAAGTTGACGGAAAAGGTACTTACTCCTTTTCAATGCCCACAATCTCTAAGAAACCCCTGACCTATTTATAACCTAAAATAATAGACAAACTTAACTTTTCCTGCATTCTTTTGTGGAAGGTGATAAACCATGCTCTTTTAACCTGAACGTGGTTCATTTTGATTAGAGTTAAGTTGCTGACGAGGTTTAGGTGGCAGGTGGAATCCTCAAATAACCTATTGATTTCTCTATTGGAAAAAAATATTTATCTTTGTTTATGTACTATTGATCCAAGTTATTTATCTTTTCATTAGAAGGAAAAACGAAATAAAATTTAATCAATAAGATCCATCTCAATTTACAGAATTCAAGGGGTCATCTTCATATTCTTAGGCAAGAAATTTAAAGTTTCCAGCTCAGGTTCTAAGGTAGCATAAATCAGCTATTAGGTACAGTTCAAACTGAACACTTGTATAAAGGAATGAGGGGAAAGGTTACTAACCTGAGACCTACAAGACAAATAACAAAAATGAGATGAAGCTTAGAATTCACACCAAAAATTTATTGCCACAAAACAGAGTCAGAATATTTTGGAAGGTACCAATGAGCAAATGTACAACACAAAATATCTTAACTAGAGACATGAAACACCTATGGAGAGAAAAGAATATAGGGTTTTTAAGCATTACTGTATTTTGTAAGTTGGGAATCTTTTTGGAAACACGTTTGGCAGGAGACATAAAATGTTAAAATGCTTTGATCCAATAATCCCATTTTCAGATATTTACCATAGGGAAATGATGAACAAATACACAAAGATGATCATTGTATTAGAATTTATGTTTATGAAAAAGGAATTAACAAAAATCTTCAATACAATGGGAATAGTTAAGTAACTGATATTTTACACGTTATATAATAATTAAAATAATATGACCCAGGGTGCCTGGGTGGCTCAGTCAGTTATGCATCTGCCTTCCACTTAGGTCATGATCCTAGGGTCCTGGGATCGAGCCCCACATCAGGCTCCCTGCTGAGCAAGGAGCCTGCTTCTCCCTCTCCCACAACCCCTGCTTGTGCTCTCTCTCTCTCTGTCAAATAAATAAATAAAATCTTTAAAAATATTAATATTATGACCCTTTAACAACAGAGGAAAATGTTAAAAGAAAAATACACATAATATTATGCACACTATGCTTGCTATCAAGCAAATACATATGGTTATAAAAACTGGATTGGAAAAACCAATTATTTCATTAGGGTTCTGGACTGGTAGCAAAAAATATTTTCTCCTTTCTGGATGAACGTTCTATAATACTATATGTATATTTTAACATAGGTTTTAAAAGCTATCTATTCGGGAATCAGCATGAGACGCAGGAAGATACATCTGGATCTCTACAAATAAACATCTTCAGCGATGAGTATTGAGGTATGAAGCAGGGAGCCATGAAACTGCGCACAGATATCGGAAGATAAACGGAAGGGGGAGGGAGCTGCCGCGATCGGGCGCCAGGAAGCGGTAGCCACCTGCACAGGGGAGTGGGCGGACTCACGGACCAGCTCGCAGAGAGAGCAAACTGAGACCGTGAGCTGGGGAACACGAGCCACCAGACTGAAACGGAGCTCCATGTGATCACTGGAACCAGACTGAGACCAGGAGCTCCAGAGCATGGGGGGGTGGCTGGCGGTTGGCGGCTTGTGGATGGCAGCTGGCGGTGTTAGAAACACAAAGGACAGAGACTCGCCGGCCCTGGAAGTGAGGACTGGGACACCGGGTATGGGGCGCACACCCCGGGATGATGCAGGATTGAGCAGCACCAACAGAAACAGAGTTAAAGTGGCCATAACATCAGTGGAGAACGGATCGCGATCCCTCTGTTCTGAGACAGAGGCTGAGATTCGGCCACTGCTGCTCTGACTCTCAGAAGAGGCACAGCAAACCGCCAGGGAAAGCCGCCAGAGAACAAAAGCCTGGAAATACCGGATCACAGTGTGCCCACCCATCCCCCTTCGCAGGGGACAGGGAGACTCTACCCAAACAGGGTTGCCTGAGTATCGGTGAGGCAGGCCCCTCCCCCATAAGGCAGGCTGAAAAATCAAGAAGCCCACATCCCTAAGATCCCTATAAAACAAGGGCACATGGCCTGGGTCCTGGTCAATAATTTGGGCTCTGGACAACCCTGCAACCTCTCCTCATCAGAATGGTGAGAAGGAGAAATCCCCCCCAGCAAAGAAAAGACAATGATTCTGTGGCCTCTGCCACAGAACTAATGGATATAACCAAATTATCAGAAATGGAATTCAGAGTAACAATGGTCAAGATGATGTGTAGACTTGAAAAAAGTATTAACAAAAATGTTAATGAGAATAAGAATCTCTAAGGGCGGAATGAGAGCGAATCTGGCAGAAATTAAAAATTCTATGAACCAAATGCAGTCAAAACTAGAGGCTCTGATGGCCAGGGTGAATGAGGCAGAAGAACGTATCAGTGAATTGGAGGATGGGTTAGTAGAAGAGAAAGCTAAATAGAATCTGGACTTAAAAAAATCCACGCTGAAGAATGTAGGTTATGGGAGATTACTGACTCAATGAAACGTTCCAATGTCAGAATCATTGGCATCCCTGAGGGGGTGGAGAAAAACAGAGGGCTAGAAGAGATATTTGAACAAATTGTAGCTGAAAACTTCCCTAATCTAGCAAGGGAAACAAGCATTCGTGTCCAAGAGGCAGAGAGGACCCCTCCCAAGCTCAACCACGACAAACCTATGCCACGTCATGTCATAGTGCAATTCGCAAATATTAGATCCAAAGATACAGTATTGAAAGCGGCCAGGGCAAAGAAATTTCTTGCGTACCAAGACGAAGGTATCAGAATTATGTCAGACCTATCTACACAGACCTGGAATGAAGAAAGGGTTGGGGAGACAATTTTAAAGCTCTTTCAGAGAAAAACATGCAGGCAAGGATCGTTTATCCAGCAAGGCTGTCATTCAGAATGGATGGAGAAATAAAGACCTTCCAGAATCGCCAGTCATTGACCAATTTCATAACCATGGTACAAGCCCTACAGGAGATATTAAGGGGGATTCTATAAAGGTAAAAAGGCCCCAAGAGTGGTACACAACAGAAAGTCACAATTGATAGAAACAAAGACTGTACTGGCAACATGGCATCATTAAAATCATATCTCTCAATATTCAGTCTCAATGTAAATGGCCTAAATGCTCCCATAAAACACCACAGGGTTGCAGATTGGATAAAAAGACATGACCCATCCATTTGCTGTCTACAAGAGACTCATTTTGAGCCTAAAGATACATTCAGACTAAATGTAAAGGGATGGAATACCATCTTTCATGCCAATGGACCTCAAAAGAAAGCTGGGGTAGAAATTCTCATATCAGACAGATTGGATTTTAAACTAAAGACTATAGTTAGAGACACAGGAGGGCACTATCTTATTCTTAAAGGATGTATCCAACAAGTGGATATGACAATTATAAATATATATGCCCCCAACAGGGGAACAACAAGATACACAAGCCAACTCTTAACCAGAATAAAGAGACATATAGATAAAAATATGTTAATAGTAGGGGACCTCAACGCCCCACTATCAGAAATAGAGAGAACACCCATGCAAAAAATCGACAAAGAAACAAGGGCTTTGAATGCCATACTTGACGAGTTGGACCTCATAGATATATACAGAACACTACGCCCCAGAGCCCAAGAATACTCATTCTATTCTAATGCCCATGGAACATTCTCAAGAATAGACCATGTTCTGGGTCACAACAGGTCTCAACCGATACCAAAAGACTGAAATTATTCCCTGCATATTCTCAGACCACAAAGGTCTGAAATTGGAACTCAAGCACAAAGAAAAATTTGGAAGAAACTCAAACACTTGGAGACTAAGAACCATCCTGCTCCGGAATGATTCGATAAACCAGGAAATCAATAATCAATTTAAACAAATTATGGAGACCAACGAGAATGAAAACACAATGGTCCAAAACCTATGGGAACCTGCAAAGACAGTCCTAAGGGGGAAATACATAGTCATCCAAGCCTCACTCAAAAGAATAGAAAAATCTAAAATGCAGTTTTTATATTCTCAAGGAGCTGGAACAGCAACAGAGGGACAGGCCTAATCCAAGCAAGGGAAAGCAGTTGACCAAGATTACAGCAGAGATCAATGAATTAGAAACCAGGAGTACTATAGAGCAGATCAACAGAACTAGAAGCTGGTTCTTTGAGAGAATTAATAAAATTGACAGACCACTTGCAAGACTTATCCAAAAGAATACAGAAAGGACCCAAATTAATAAAATTATGAATGAAAAAGGAGAGGTCACAACCAACACCAAGGAAATTGGAAGGATTATTAGAAGCTTTTATCAACAGCTTTATGCCAATAAATTAAGCAATCTGGAAGAGACGGAGGCCTTCCTGGAAACCTATAAACTACCAAGACTGAAACAGGAAGAAATTGATTTTTTAAAAAGGCCAATTAATTATGAAGAAATTGAGTCAGTGATAAAGAAGCTTCCAAAAAACAAAATTCCAGGCCCGGATGGTTTTCCTGGGGAATTCTACCAAACATTCAAAGAAGAAATAATACCTATTCTCCTAAAGCTAATTCAGAAAATAGAAACAGAAGGAAAGCTACCAAACTCATTCTATGAGGCCAATATTATCTTGATCCCCAAACCAGGCAAAGACCCCATCAAAAAGGAGAATTACAGACTGATTTCCCTAATGAGCATGAATGCCAAAATCCTCAGCAAGATGCTGGCTAATAGAATCCAACAGTACATTAAAAGGATTATCCATAATGACCAAGTGGTCTTCATCCCTGGGATCCAAAGATGGTTCAACATTTGCAAATTGATTGGTGTCTTAGATTTTATCCAGAAAGAAAAATTCAAAAATCATATGATTCTCTCAATAGATGCAGACAAAGCATTTGACAAAATACAGCATCCTTTCCTGATTAAAACCCTTCAGAATGTAGGGATAGAGGGTACATTCCTCAATCTCATAAAAAACACCTATGAAAAGCCTACAGCAAATATCATTCTCAATGGGAAAAAGCTGGACGCCTTTCCCTTAAGATCAGGAATACGACAAGGATGCCCGCTCTCTCCACTATTATTCAACATAGTACTAGAAGTCCTTGCAACAGCAATCAGACAACAAAAAGGGATAAAAGGCATCCAAATCAGCAAAGAAGAAGTCAAACTTTCTCTCTTCACAGATGACATGATACTCTATGTGGAAAACCCAAAAGAATCCACTCCCAAACTATTAGAAGTTACAGAGCAATTCAGTAATTTGGCAGGACACAAAATCAATGCTCAGAAATCAGTTGCATTTCTATACACGAACAATGAGACTGAAGAAAGAGAAATTAGGGAATCCATCCCATTTACAATAGCACCAAAAACCATACATTACCTTGGAATTAACTTAACCGGAGACATAAAGGATCTATATTCTAGAAACTATAAATCACTCTTGAAAGACATTGAGGAAGACACAAAAAGATGGAAAAATATTCCATGCTCATGGATCAGAAGAATTAACATAGTTAAAATGTCCATGCTACCCAGGGCAATCTACATTTTCAATGCTATCCCGATCAAAATACCCATGACATTTTTCAAAGAACTGGAACAAATAGTCCTTAAATTTGTATGGAACCAGAAAAGGCCCCGAATCGCCAAGGAACTGTTGAAAAGGAAAAACAAAGCTGGGGGCATCACAATGCCGGATTTTGAGCTGTACTACAAAGCTGTGATCACAAAGACAGCATGGTACTGGCACAAAAACAGACACATAGACCAATGGAACAGAATAGAGAGCCCAGAAATGGACCCTCGGCTCTTTGGGCAACTAATCTTTGAGAAAGCAGGAAAAAACATCCAGTGGAAAAAAGAGTCTCTTCAATAAATGGTGCTGGGAAAATTGGACAGCTACATGCAAAAGAATGAAACTTGACCACTCTCTCACACCATACACAAAGATAAACTCCAAATGGATGAAAAACCTCGATGTGAGACAGGAATCCATCAAAATCCTAGAGGAGAACATAGGCAGCAACCTCTACGACATCGGCCAAAGCAACCTTTTTCATGACACATCTCCAAAGGCAAGAGAAAAAAAAGATAAATGAACTTGTGGGACTTCATCAAGACAAAAAGCTTCTGCACAGCCAAGGAAGCAGACAAAAAAACTAAGAGGCAGCCCACAGAATGGGAGAATATATTTGTAAATGATGCTATAGATAAAAGACTGGTATCCAAGAGCTACAAAGAACTTCTCAAACTCAATACGTGAGAAACAAATAAACAAATCAAAAAATGGGCAGAAGATATGAACAGACACTTTTCCAGTGATGACATAAAAAATGGTAACAGACACATGAAAAAATGTTCAAAATCTTTAGCCATCAGGGAATTTGAAATCAAAACCACACTAAGATACCACCTTATGCCAGTTAGAATGGCAAAAATTGACAAGGCAAGAAACAACAATTGCTGGAGAGGATGTGGAGAAAGGGGATCCCTCCTATATTGTTGGTGGGAATGCAAGTTGGTACAGCCACTCTGGAAAACAGTGTGGAGATCCCTTAAAAAGTTAAAAATTGAGCTACCCTATGATCCAGCCATTGCACTACTGGGTGTTTACCCCAAAGATACAGACGTAGTGAAGCGAAGGGCCATATGCACCCCAATGTTCATAGCAGCATTGTCCACAATAGCCAAGTAGTGGAAGGGACCGAGATGCCCTTCAACAGATGACTGGATTAAGAAGCTGTGGTCCATATATACAATGGAATACCACTCAGCTATCAGAAAGAACGTGTTCTCAACATTTGCTGCAACATAGACGGCACTGGAGGAATAATGCTAAGTGAAATAAGTCAAGCAGAGAAAGACAATTATCATATGATTTCTCTCATCTATGGAACATAAGAACTAGGAAGATTGGTAGGGGAAGAAAGGGATAAAGAAAGGGGGGTAATCAGAAGGAAGAATGAAGCGTGAAAGACTGTGGACTCTGAGAAACAACCTGAGGGCTTCAGAGGGGAGGGGAGTGGGGGAATGGGATAGGCTGGTGATGGGTAGTAAGGAGGGCACGTATTCCATGGTGCACTCGGTGTTATACGCTACTAATGAATCATCGAACTTTACATCAGAAACCAGAGATGTACTGTATGTTGACTAACATAGTATAATTTTAAAAAATTAAAAAAAAAATAAAAGCTACCTGTTCTATTGTTGCCTCCAGGTGATCTTTACCCAAGTTATAACTGTACTGCAAGCCAAACACATTTGCCACAATGCTTCTGTAGCTCTTCATCAGTGCCACAGAAGAGAAATATTGGAACCAATGAATTATCATAAAAATGCCTCGGCATTATCTAAGAATTATGATATAGTCTATACACAATCTTCTGTTCTTGCCAAAATACTTCCAAGAACATCTGCTATGCCCATTGACTCTGTTTTTGCTTGATAATTGTATGGAAACCTGTCGTATTAAAAGTCACAATCTTTCCTTCAGTCACCCAATAATGGAGTTGAAGACCTGTCTCTTCGCTGTTTATTGGGTCTTCATTATCCAATTCCATGAAAAACTCTACTCTGTATAGAATGCTATTAAGTATTTTACATTTATTATCATTTAACCCTCATCATAATCCTATGAAGACTAAACTCGTGTCATTAGTAGAAAGAAGCTAAAACTCAAGTAAGCAAAATAAATTATTTAAAATTACACAGCTTAGTAGAACCATATATATAAAAAAAACAACAACCCAGAACTGGTCAAGTTCCAAATCAGTTTTCTTTCTAATACACTATGCTGGGTATCTCTTAAATCCGCTCCTCATCTTCATTAATTTACTGAGCACCTACTATGTAACAGATACAGTGGTAAACTCAGGATACATGAATAAATGAAACAGTCTTGTTCTCAAAGAGGTTTAGTCTATTCTGTCCTTTGCCTTTCATTCATTCTTTCATGCATTCACAAATTATGTAATAAGCACTTACTATGTGGCCAGTACTTTTTATAGTATAAGAAAATATAGCATAAACTATTGCTTGATTATAACAGAAGATAAAATAGTAAAAAGTATGCAGTCATAAACATGTGGATAAAATTGTTCTAATGTTAGACAAGGTCCTTCACGTGAATTAGAAATGCTTTAAAACAGTAAAACATGTAATTGCAGAGAAACGCTCTTAAAAGAAAATGCGAGGCAGGGTTGATAATAATCCCAAGTAGGAATGCCTAAGAGCAGAAAGCTCTACAATTCATATCAGTGACATGGGACTACATTAATATTTATTACAGCAAACACAGCCGACATCAATACACAGGCAGTGACTTTAACGCTGCCTCACGTACTCCTTTTTTTGTTTGTTTGTTTTAGTTTTATTTATTTATTTATTTGAGAGAGAGAACAAGAGCTGGGAGGGAGAAAAGCAGAGGTACAAGCAGACTCCATGCTGAGCATGGAGCCGGAGGAGGGGCTTGATCCCATAATCGTGAGGTCATCGCCTGAGTTGAAATCAAGAGTCAGCTACTTAACCAACTGAGCTACCCACGTGCCCCCTGCCTCATGTTCTCCTTATCTTATGCTCCTTCCCTCACTTTCTTCAAACATTTGTCTTAACCTTTAAATTTTACCTTCAGCAAAATAATGACAGTATTTCACCTTATAAAAACAGAAGTCTAACTTTTCAACATATATGATCCTTTTATTGCATTTCATTATCACCAGAGAAAATTTATATACTTTTTCATGTACAGAAAAATATATAAACAACAGTTTCTCATCAGAGTGGTTAAGTTGTGATTTTTGTGTTCCTTGTCTGCTTACAAGTGAAAAAGAAAAATTAAAAAAAAAGTGCTGAACAGTGTGAGTTAAAATCTCTCATTTGCACACAACTGGCTGTAGGTGGAAAATCTCATCAGTGTCAGCGGGCCACATGTTTTTTATTATCATATAGGAAACATAAAATTTTTAAATTTCTTCAGAAGTATTGCAACAACAAATATATTGTCGCAGTGCTGAATAACAGAAGCTATACACTACTCTGTCTCTCCTGTATGAATGTTCAAAAAATGCATCTGTCTTTCGCTTGCTTACTCTCACTCTTAGTCTCTTGCTCTCCAATACTATGGCTAATTTAGTAGACAAGATCAAAATGAACTGTCAGAAGTAATAACTAGATTAAATATTTGGGTAATGTGATAAAGATCATTAGAAGTGAGGATTATTCTGACTCTAGATAATGTTTACTTCTCAAAATTTAATTGTTACCAGATCTAATACGACTCTGTCACAATTGGCTTATTCTGCTTATTTTCTCTAGATTACTGTTTTTAAATTAGTCATACGTTTTCATGTCGTTCAGGTGTAACCACCTCATATTACATTGAAACACTGTCTATACTGATCTGATGTAGTTTAGCACTGAGAGTTTGGTGCATTGGAAAGAGCTTCAGATTTTGAAACAGTTTGGGTTTCAGGTCCTTCTTGTACCATCATCAGCTGTGTTTTTTAAGCAAGCATGTCAGAGATGGATAGTGTGACTGTCTTCCAAAGTTGGATGCAATGTCTGCTGTTACTTCTTGTTTCCTCAGTTGGGGGGAATATGAAAACATCTTTGATTTTATGAAGGATAGTTGCATCATGTTAGTGCTAGAAACATAGTCTTTTTTTAGTATATAGAAGTTCAAATATGTGTACAAGAGTGTTTATAAATGTCTAAACTAAACACTAAGTAACTAAAAAGGGGGGGCTGGGCCGGTTACTAAGCTATTATCTCTCAGTTTCAAACCACCCTTCTGTACTCTGTAATGCTCATGCCAGGCCTCTGCAAATCACATTTCTGCTTTCCTAGCTGTTGAGTTTTGCCAATAAGGGGCATGATTGAGAGACTACAAGGCTGAAGGAGCAAGAGGTGAAATGTTCCTTCCTGCTTAATCTCTGTTGGTTTCATGTTGATTTCCTGTTTCTTTGAGTCTCACACCTCTCCCCAGCAAGTTTCTACACCCTGGAAACAGCAGATCTTTTCCATAGTCACAGTGAAATCCAGTATGCCATTTTTCCCCAATACTTACAGAACCAGCCTTGTCCCACCTGCTTCCCTTTCCCCCCATGTCACCAATGCCTGCTCTTCAGGGTTCTGAGAATTGGCACCATGGAGCCCTTCCTCTAGGTTTTTTAGTTTTAATTATCCCAACCTCTTCTTTTTGTCCATCTCTAGGTGTGGTAGTTGCTACCTATAGTTGCTAAGTCCATGATGATTTGGTGTTCTTATTACTTTCTCAGTTATCACATTAATAGTCTTTATGCCTATTATTATTCCTTATATTCCTTATATTAAATTGACTCTGCTCAAATAACTAGGATGGTTTTTGTCCCCTTACTGGACTCTGACTGCTATAACAAGCTGCTATATTTTCTTGAAATTCAGTTTCCTCATGTAAACATAGGGATAATATGCATGAAATCCTCATTATCCAAGAGTAATTAGCAAGAGAAAAGTTCACCCAAGTGAATGCACTGTAAAAGAAGACCAAAAATAAATTGTAAATTGTGAATAAAAGTTTGATTAGGAATAAAGTTTGAAAAAAATCATCAAAATTCTATAAAGTATTTACCTTACATTTAAAGAAGTGGTGTTTATGATTAGAACTACACACTACTTCTCAGAACGAAGATTGATTTGATGCTAGTTTTGACTTTTCTTGTATGTATGTGTAATTTTTCTGAAAAAGTATATAATAAGTTATACCCTGAACTTTTAAAAACTATTTTTGTATACTCATTCATAGGGTCATTTCTGAAAAAATTATTCAAGGGCTTCATCAATTTTCTAAAGGACTCTATCTTTATTGTTCTGGTCAATGTTTCTTTTTCAACTGTTAACTGGTCTATCTCTACACGATTCCCACTTCTCAATGGTTTCACAAATAATTTCCCATATCATTTTCACTCATTTCATGAAATTTCGTACCACTTATAAAATTTAAATTTTACATTGTGATAAATTTGAATATGTCTGCAGTAAAATACTGGATTATGACTAGCTAAAATGGAAAGAGAGGGATGCTAGTATTTATCATGGAGGGATAATTAAGTAGGTATTAATTTTATGTAGTTAGTTAATTAGTAAATATTTTGGCATTTTGATTATGTTTGCTTCTCAAGAAAACTTGAATTCCTGGCTAGCAAGCATTACCTATATATAGCTGGTAGGATTGTTGTGTTAAAAGAGGTCATGTATAGGAGCACCTGGGTGTCTCAGTCAATTAACCATCCGACTCTTGATTTTGGCTCAGGTCATGATCTCAGGGTTGTGGGATCAAGCCCCACGTCTGGCTCTGCACTGGGTTTGGAGTCTGCTTAGGATTCTCTCTCCCCCTCTCCTTTTGACCCCCCCCATGAACAAAAATCTTTAAAAAAAGAGATAATGTATAAAAAGTATTTATCACAGGGATGCTTGGATGCCTCAGTCAGTTAAGCATCCAATTCTCTTTTTTAAATAATATTTTTTTATTATATTATGTTAGTCACCATACAGTACATCCCTAGTTTTTGATGTAAAGTTCCATGATTCATTACTTGCATATAACACCCAGTGCAGCATGCAATACGGGCATGTAAAGCATCCAATTCTTGATATCAGCTTAGGTCATGATCTCAGGGTCATGAGATGGAGCCCCTTGTTGGGCTCTGTACTCAGCATGAGTCTGCTTGAGATTCTTCCCCTTCCCTCTGCTCCTCCCCTCACTCTCTCCCTCTCAAATAAATAAATAAATCTTTTTTTCAGTATTTTAAAAAGACTTTATTTATCTGAGAGAGAGAGCGAGAGAGCACATGAGTGGGGGAAAGAGGCAGAGGAAGAGGGAGAATCAGACTCCCCACTGAGCAGGGAGCAGAGCATGGGGCTCCATCCCAGAACCTCAAGATTATGACCTGAGCTGAAGGCAGACCTTAACTGACTGAGCCACCCAGATGCCCCAATAAATGAATGTTTTTTTTTAAAGTGTTTATCATAGTGCCTGAGCCATAGTTGGTCATAATAGCTGCCATTATTAAACTTTAATAAATGCATATTTTATCATATTCTGTTAATCTTTATACCGTATTATACCTGACTTGATCTGATTCTTTAATGAGAATAAGTTTAGGTAGGAAGACAGAATAGAACATGGGTATACCAACCTCCATCAAGAACTAGAAAGTACAGTTTTACTGGAGATATGCCATGGTTGCTTTTTAACCTTTAAAATAAAATAAGACCTTTATTGAAAAGCTAGTTTTAGAGAGCAACAGTGTCCAGGTATTTTGCTGTAAAGATGTATCAGTTTCTGGAAACTGAAAGTCCTTTAAGGGCACTTTAGATTATGTTTTCAATTCATGGATAGAAGTAAAGAGAAGTAGCAAGATAATAAAATGGAGTTAGAAACATATTGCCCAGTGTTTTATCTAAGAGAAACTAAAATGAGCCATAGTGTTTTGACTTTGTTTTAAATGGAAACAGCACTGCTTGAACTTTTGACATAAAAACACTTACTATTCTTACTGCAATTCTAGGGGTTTGCTCATGGCCTGCTGCTATCTAATAAGAAGAGGCTGAAGCAAATTGAAACATGCATCTCAGGTGATGAGGATATATGCCAGGTGTGTTGAGTTGAATTTTTATTTCTGTCAATAAAAATATGTTAGCACATGTAAATGATTTCTAATATCTAAAATTCTTACATTTTTGAAACAGAGTTGATTTCTGTGAGTAACAGCTTCAGCTTGATATTTCAAAAAAGAGATTTCAATACACTAAAATATTGTATGTTACTAATGCCAGTTTGTAATCATTGTGGTTTGGTTTGTTTCCATTTTATAATAGAAAATGTGCAGCTCAGGTTTACTAAGTGGCAGACATCAAGCTTTGACAATGTAGCATATTTTGACAACGGTATCAAACTTCAAACAATATAGCATATTTGTTATTCATTGTCTTTTTTAATAATGATTTTTATTATGTTATGTTAGTCACCATACAGTATATCTTTAGTTTTTTATGTAATGTTCTATGATCCATTATTTGTGTATAACACCCAGTGCACCATGCAATATGTGCCCTCCTTAATACCCATCACTGGCCTATCCCATTCCCCCAGCCCCTTCCCCTCTGAAGCCCTCAGTTTGTTTCCCAAATGCATATAGTATTCCTAATTTTAAATGGGTTGTTAACAACTGAGGCTGCGTCTATATGATTAAGGTACCACATGACAAATAAACTTGGTAAAATATGTCATATGTACTTCAAGAACATAAACGAATAAACCATAGGCTGAACCACATTTAATATTATAAAAGTATCGACACAATACCAAAGACATTTCCACAAAACTTGAATAATGGTGCTTGAGAATAACTGGAAAATATAATGAGTTTAATTATTTCTTCAAAATCTATTTCTGTTCTGGACGTAATTTTTTTTTAAATGAAATTATCCTTTCTTTCTGTCCTCAGGCTTAAATTTTTAATCATTCTTGGTTCTTGTTTCTTCTGGAGAGGTTCAAAGATACTCTGGTTATGAAATTCATGACTTTGCTTATCACAAATGTTGATTCCCATCATCTCTCCTTCATATTCCATCAATCACCAAGTCCTTCTCCTTTATTCCCCTTGCCACAACCCCTGTTCAGACTGTCACCACTGCTTCCCTGGATAGTTGTCATGATCTCTTAACCAGTTTCTTTGCCTTCAGTCTTTCCCCATTTGTTGGCCAGTAGATCTTCATAAAACACTATTTTGTACATATTACCCTCTCTTTAAATTCTTCAGTGGCCCCTAATCGCCTAGCAAATAAACCTGTAATTCTTCTGTTTCACATTAAAGGTCTCTCACAGTCTGGTCAACATCTTCCCAAACTCCTCTGCTTTACAGAAATGCTCTTCTCTGATCTCTTCTTATCTAACTTCTTCCCTATCCTCAAACCTCTACTGAAACCACAAAAATTCTGTGAAGACTAACCTATTTGCACCACCTCATACTGTTCTCCCTAGTTGCCTCTCAGCAACTATAGGTAGTGCTGTCAAATCCTACTGTAAAGTTAATATTTACTATCCACCACATTTGTGAAACTTTGTATGATACTTAATTCAATATATCACTTGAATACAAGTATTTGCTAAAGATGCACAAGTAGGATACCTGGGTGGCTCAGTTGGTTAAGCATCTGTCTTCAGCTCAGGTCATGATCCCAGGGTCCTGGGATCAAGTCCCCATCGGGCTCCTTGCTCAGTGGGGAGCCTGCTTCTCCCTCTGCCTGCTTCCCCCTGCTGTGCTCTCTCTCTCTCTCTCTCTCTCTCGCTGACCAATAAATAATAAAAATCATAAAAAATAAAAATAATAAAGACGCACAAGTAGTTTAGACTGTAGCTGTCAGTAATAATTGTTATACCATTGATTACTTTGACCTCTATAAAACCTTGAAACAGTGGGTGCCCTTTGATTCAAGGAAATATACTAAAGTTCAGAAATGTTTTTCGTGGCACTGTAGCAGAAGGACCTCCCTTCCGTTTTGTTCTCAGTCATTTCTAGTCCTAAGTTGGAAAGTCAAAACATTATTTTATAGATTTCTTCCTACCAAGAAGTGCCTTAAAATTCTTTCTTTATGTCTTATGCTGCATCTTTCTTGTAGGCAAAATTAGCATGAGTTTTGATGCTTATCAGTAGTATCAGTACAGTCTAACCAAAGTTGTATTGCCTCTCATGCACAGTAGTCTTTATAGAAGTCCAGCTCTGCAACAGTCTTATAAATAGTACTGATTGTGTTTTATTATAATTTCTCCAGTCCAGATTGATTATTCAATATCCAAAATCTATAATGAAAGTGAATCATTTAAAAGTAAGCTGACTATTCGATGTATGTTCACCATTTTCTTTAAATATAGCTTGGTGTAAATTTTTCCATGAACTGTCAAATATATAATATTGCAGTGAAAAAAATCATTTTCTCTGTGCTGTTAAGATATTGTTTCCTCAGACTAGAACACTAGAAGACTGACTTTTTTTTCTTCTTTCACTTCATAAAACCGTGAGAACAAAAACAGGATAAAGCCCATAGCAACAAGATATTTCTTTTACCATCTGTTTGATTTATGTCAAGTTTAAACTGCTTGTATTTTAGAAAGGAATCTGTTTTCTGTCTTCAAAAGGATGCAATTCAACGTCTCTCAGCTGCTAATTTTTAGCACTTAGAGGTCCCCTTGGGCAGCTGTCAACTACAACTTATTGCACAGGTACTTTTCACTAAACTCATTATAAAGTGATTAGCCTCCAGCAAGATAGTGCAATGCTACAGCCTGCTTTCATTATATGTGGCTTTGCAACTGAATTTTGTACTGTCAAATCTCACAAATAGTATAGAATGACTCTTGGGATTCAACACATAGAAAGTGGAGAGGGATCTTGTCACTTCTCTTCTACAACATACTTCTCCAAAAAGATATGCACACACATACATGCACAAAAAGCACACGTATAAAATGTATGTTATTAGTTTAAAATAAGATGCCAGGGGCACCTGGATGGCTTAGTCATTTAGGCGGTTAAGCATCTGACTTCAGCTCAGGTCATGATCTCAGGGTCCTGGGACAGAGCCTGAACTGGGGTTCCCACTTGGTGGGGAGTCTGCTTGTCGCTTTTGCCCCTTCCCCTCCCCCCTGCTCCTGCTCTCTCTTTCTCTCAAATAAGTAAATAAAATCTTTAAAAAAAATAAAATAAGATGTCATTCTCAGCTCAAACATACTTTTAAAAATCTATGAATTATTTTTCAGTTTATTCTTTAAATCCAAAAGCTAATTAAGTAGTTCTACTTTGATTCTATGAGTAGTTATGATTAATATATATAAGAGTGCTGCTTTTTCATTAGCACTTTTAAATTGACAGTGCTTCTTACCTTAGGGTTCCAGTGTTAGTCAATATTTTTGGGTCTGACAGGCTGTTTCAGTTTCTCCATTGAAACTAGTTATGTAGAGACACAGATTATCAGAACAAGGTTTATTTGGTTATTTATTTCCAAACCTCCCTAACAAGGTAGGTGTTATCCCATCTCTCATATTCACCATTGCCTGAAACTAGCACTACAGTGTAATTAATAAGAATAGTCTATACTAGACCCTACTTCAACTACATTGTCTAGTTCATATTCCTGAATTCCTGTCCAGCTCATATGGTAGTGTTAAGCTCATAATGCACCTGTAGACATTTTCAAAGATAAAGAAGAGGGCACCTGGGCTGCTCAGTTAGTTAAGTGTCTGCCTTTGGCTCCGGTCATGATCCCAGGGTCCTGGAATGGAGTCCGATATCGGGCTCCCTGCTCAGTGGGGAGTCTGTTTCTCCCTCTACACTTCCCCCCTGCTCATGATCTCTCTCTCTCTCTCACTCTCAAATACATAAATAAAATATTTTTAAAAAACATAAAGAAGAATTTGTACAGTCCTTGAAAAAAAAACAAAGAACTTCCACATTCCAAAATTTTTCATGCTTTAACAAGTTCAAGTATAAAGGCTAACTCAAAACAAATGATCTACTTTGAGTACAGAAGTGTAAAGTTATTTCATTATTTGCTATTTTTTCCATTATTTAAGCTGAACTACTATTTATTCTATAGATGGGATTGATTTTTTTAATGGATAGATTATTTGCATATGGGTTTCATTTTACAATAAAACTCATTTGCTTATGGAATTCATTTTGCAGTGAATGGGTTGCATTTTGCACTTTCACCCTTGCTCAAAGATTCTGGCTCACTAGAAAGTTCTTAAACATTATCTTTCCACAGGGTACTATGTGGAGATAGCAGGATGTGGTAGATTAAATCAAACAGATTCTTTTAGGCCTTTGCTTCTTTCTCTTTAATATGAAGATAATGCAACTAATTCACAGTGTTATTGTGAAGTTTTGTTATATATATTTATTTCAACGTCTATATGTGCGTATATACATGTGTATATTTTTTCCTGGAACAAATGGAACACAAATACTCTTTATTATTATTACATGTTAATTTTATAATTATTTGACTATATTTATTTAATATTTATATTTGATATGAACTATGATATTAATCCAATACAAAATGATTAATAATGTAATTTATTGTGTAAAAAATGCATCCTAGATACAGTATATATTTTTATTTTCTACACATCTGGTATACATATATACATATGTGTATGGTTTTTTATTCATATATATGCCATTAATAATGTTTTGACACAAAAAATGAACTATGGGAGTAATTACTTTATCAGTGAAACAGAATATTATTACCCTCCTAATATGAAAAATGAAATAAAAGCATTATTTAACTCTCCTCTTATTTGTTAGAATCACAGATATTTTTGGCACTGGGTATAAATTCTTTCATTCTTTCATAGGTTTCCAATCTATCTTGTGAACCTCATCATCTGTCACCTCTAAATGTACCCTAGGCTCCAGCCACAATTCTTTAATTACTGTTCCCTATATACTATTTACAGCAAATTATCTTAACTATTTTCTTATACCAAACCATCCTTGCATTCCTAAAATGAACCCTGGGTTTGATCACTAATTCATAATTGACTTAATTTGATTTTTAGTTAATGGTTTTGCTTCAATACTTGTAAGTCAGACACAGCTGTCATTTTCTTTACCAAGTTCTTTTTAAGCATTACCATGTGTTGTTTAAAAGAAAAGGAAAAAAAGAATGTAGAAGCTTTTCTTCTCACTATTTTTGGGGCAGTTTAATAGCACTGGAATTTTCTTTTGCTTATAGTATTAATAGAATTCACCCTGTGAAGCTATCTTGGCTGACTTTTGGGGGGGGGCAGGATAAATAATCTGACACTATTCTCCATTTTAAACATCATTATAACTTGCTCTTCTTAGTAGGGATTTATAAGTATATTATTTGTAGTTAAAATGGAAATTTCAAAAGAATTAAAAGCCAGAAAATTATTAATAATTTTGCCCCTATCAATTGGAATTGGGGGTAAAAGTTTGGACAGTGGGATGGACATTTACTTTTTATTTATATCCTTTTCTATCCTTTACTGTTTTTATATATAAAGTAAAAAAATATTTAAATTTGAATAAAACTAGTTTGAACATCTGTAAAAGGCATTATCACCAGTTGTATGAACATACTTATGAATTGGATGTACTCACTTTTTACATCTGTATTATTTGAATGTTTATGGTGAATTTTCATTATTTTGCTGTTTTAAAAAATTGCAATGATTTCCCCATTACTTAGATTAAAAAATGTATACTCCTTAGAATACAAAATTCTTTGTTATCTGGCACTGCTCTGTCTCCCTTGTCTATCTCTTACCTATACCCATCTTCATTCTGGTCATGTTTACCTATATACATGCATTCTAACATTGCAAATCTTCACAACCTCACACAATATGTTTCTTTTATCTCTAATGCCTTCCTTAATCTCCCTGTTCTTCATTCTAGCTAACTCTTACCCCGCCTTGAAACCTTGTGTAGCTTTGCCTTTTCTAAGCCCATAACACCATCACTTTCAAATATTAAAATTTTTGTTGAAATAAATATATATAGTATTTTTAACCATCATTGCACATCTTGATTCCCCACTGTATCTTCATATCTCATAAATGATTAAAAGTTTATCATTTTACTGTGAAACAGACCCTAATATTCACCATTAATGAATGTTTAGTTGGTCCTTATACCAAGTCCTTATAGGAATATTACAGTATTAGAAAATATCCCTTGGCCTTCACCCAAGAAATAATTATAGAGTGAGTTTGGAGAAGGTTCAATGTTTCCCTGGAGAGAAGAAAAATATATAATGACTGTAATTCTGTGAATTGATTCTCCAGAAGTGGGGCCTGATTTCCAATGAATTTTCAATGTTTTCCTATTGTTTCTCATATAACAAAGAACATTCATTCATTCAATTTATATTGAGTACCAACTATGTGTCAGGCTGCACTAAGCCCTGGGCACACATTATTGAAGATTAAAGATCATTTATAAAGTACAGATCAGCAGTATTGACACAATCTTTTGCTATAAGTTGTATAGCAACAGCAGCATAAATATTAGCAGCTAAAGCATATTGAGTACTTAATACATGCAGAACACCATTTATAACAGTCTAAAGATAAAGTTGGCATTGTTTTCATTGAAACACTCGTGAGGAGTCCATCCAGAGTCTCGGCCATCCTCCCCATCCCATACAAACTCTCACATACCATCTTTGACATATTTATGCTCCTTACATTTAAAACAAGATTACAATCCTTATTTTTTAAGTTGCTTAATATTGAATGCATAGTTTCCTTGAACTATTAGAAATATTAGGACCAAGAGATGGGGACCAGGCTTAAATACTCCAATTACATGGGAAAAGCAAAAGACAACTCAGACATTCATCCAAGATTAGCTTTCTATTTCAACCTCAAGTAACATATTGCTCAAGGCAAATTTTGTGAGTATTTGCTGTGATCTGTGTAAGATATCCCAGTGGAAGAGAGAACAAGAAAGTGGAAAACAAAATTACAGTGGAAGATGAAACAGACTCTCCTCAACCTAGTAGGATAAAGAAAGGGAAAGGCAGTGTTTAAAATTATTTCAGTAGTCACTCTTTCTTTAACCTTGCTAATAATAATCAGGGACACGTGATTGACATGTTAAAATATTTAAAGGGCTAGCCTTTTTCCACTTAAATTTATTTTTGTTGTTCATAAGTTTCCAGGTTCCCTGAATTTTTATTAAGAATTTTGTATATATATAATATATATTATCTAATAATGTTATGTTAATAATATATGGTATCATTGTTACCAAAACCCAAGTTCAGCTGCCTGTCACTTGAAAGACAAGAGATGAGTTTTGATTGGAAAGGAATATGAGTTTTATTCAGGAGACCAACCACCTGGGGAGAAGGTGGCTCTTGTCCAAAGGCCAACTCTGAGGTTTCCGCCTGGCCCACAGGTTTTTAAAGGAGTTTATGGTAATTAATCAATAAAGGGAATACAGTGGAAGAAATCAGAGAGGGAGATAAATCAATGGGACTCTTGAGTCTGGGAAACAAACGGAGGGTTGTAGAAAAGGAGGTAGGTGGGGGGATGGGGTAACCCAATGATGGTCAATAAGGAGGGCACATGATGTGATGAGCACTGGGTGTTATATGCAACTAATGAATCATTGAACATTATATCAGAAACTAATGATGTACTATACATTGGCTAATTGAATTTAAATAAAAAATGAAATAAAGGGAGTACAGTGGTCCATAACATTTCTTGATTATGTGCAGCCGTAATGGTGCCAGCTACAGATGTTATCTCAGTGCTTGGAGGTTGTGCAAGGGGGTCTGGTTGCTTAGTGCCTGGGGGTTGTGCAGAGGTGCTCTGTTCTTTCTAGGAAAGAATGCATGATCTATAGAAATAAAAAGAAAGGTTAATCAATCATGTGGGCTGAGGGTGTTTGATAAAGCTGAAAACACTACTAGGTTAGCCAGGGGCCTAGGAGACTTCATCATGATGTATCATTGAATATAATATAATATTAAAATATAATATTAAATCTATCTATCTGTATCTATCTATCTATCTATCTATCTATCTATCTATCTATCTATCTATTAGGAAAGTGATTCTTCCCAGTCCCATGGGCCAGAGCAGATTGTGGATCAACACCTGCTTCAGGGTTCCAAGCAGTTTGCTTTAGGGGCCCATTGATAACAGCTTCAAGATCCCAGCAATTACTTCACTTCACTCAGAGACCTGGTGCTGCTCCAAGGACCCAGACCTAGCAAGTCCCAACACTGCGAGGCTTCACCCAGAAGCAGCCACAGGGTCTCTCCTGCCATGGTCTCCAACCGGCCAATGGACTGGCCTTGGTCCCCCCAGCCTCAGCTTGAGGTCTCTGCTCCGACTAAGTGAAACCCCGGGCCTTTGGATACCACATGGAGCAAATCTGGAGCTACCTGGGGCCCAGTCACCAGAAAAGCCAGTGTCCTCCCATGTTTTCATGGGTGCCCCAGGGATTTGGGATACTTTGCTAATAGTTTTCAAATTAGAAAGCTCTCAGTGGCATGAGGCTGGGAGTAGCTACTTCAGGAAGATTGTGAAGATAGAACAAACATTATTTTGCTATGAAGTGGAATTATAGATTCAACACTGGACTGGATCGAACACACTAAGTAGTAACATTTTGGTACAGAGGGGGGTGGGTAACTAAAACAAAAAACAACCAAACAAAAATTCTTGACTGAAAAGAAAAATAAACTTCACTTCAAACTTGAGCTTTCTGCTGGGCTATAGTGATCTCATTAGCTGAGCAGTTGCCCTTTAAAGCAGATGAAAATGCAAAAAGTCTACAGCCTGGTTACTTGATGACTGAGAAATAACATTGATACTTGAAAACAATTGAATTGCCATACATATGTAATTTTATTTAAATGACGATGAGGCTGGTAATTTCCAGAGAGCCCATTTTGTCTGGGTAAGAATATTGCTGTTCTGGGATTTAATGAAAGCAAAAGTGTCAGGTGTATGGAGAGAAAGAGAGAAAATATACTGTGAGTGTTTTTGCAGGAGAAAAGGAAAAATTCTGCTCCAAAAGATCAAACAGGGTTGCGATTTTTATTTTTTTATCAAACAGGATTTCCAAGGAAGGCTTGGGAAAATAATGATAAAATATGTGTTATAATTAGGTACTCTGTTGGACCAAATGGGCTCATTAGTCCAGACGAAAGATTCCAAATTCATCTCCTATCAGATCTCTGTGGTGAGATCAATATTTCGCTGTATTTTAAAGCAGGAGACTAAAAGGCTAAAATAATTTTGGACAAATCCATCCCTTGAAAATGAAAGAGTAACCCAACAGCAGTTGTTACCTATATTTTTTAAGAGTAATGCTGAGTTACCAAATATACAGAGAATGTGACTCTCCTCAGTGATGTGGGAAACAAAGGCAAAAGAAAAATTATTAAATTTTCTTACTACCTAGATCCCATTGACAAGTCCTTGAAACAGGCAGAGTGACATTCCTCTAGGGACTCAACTCCCTAGATGTTAGTACTTTGCTAAGGGCAAAAGGAAATCCTAGCCGAAACACCAACCCCAACATCCTGTAAGTCTACTTTAACATATAAAAAAAGTTCCTTTGGAAACTTCCTTTATCTCTAAACCTCCCTCCAAGATAGGTGTTGGCCATCATCCCCCAAGCATATGGCCCACCCATACACATCTGAAGGGTCTCATGAATAAGGTTTTATTAGACAGTAATAAATGACCTTTTCCCAACAATAGCTAGCCCCCTCAAAGTTCTGGAAACCTTGCTTTCAAAATTCCTTAGAGACTTATGCTATCCCTACCCCCTCCCAACTTGAAAGTATGTAATGGGTCAGTCCTCATGACCCTGGTGCAGCTCTTTCTGCCCATGGGTCCTGTCCCCGTGCTTTAATAAAACCACCTTTTTGCACCAAAGACATCTCAAGAATTCTTTCTTGGCCATTGGTTTCAAACCCTAAAATCTTTTCAACGTCACTCAGGGCATGATTTTAGAGGTACTAGATTACACCTCTTTTGTAAAATAATCCTTCAGTTTTCTTTTGAGGCAATTATTTTGAATGTTTTTTTCTAGTAAGCATCACTTTCCTGATTCTAAAGTTAAAACTTTCTCAATATAGATGATTTAGAAGATATGAAATATTTTAAAAGGCAAATAATCATTCATTACTACATGCAATATGCTACTTTCCTTTAAGATTTCCTTTGTTGTTGCTTTAAGAGGTTTTCCTCACTCCAATATTGCACAACTAATTTCTTATATTTTCTTTTTAAGATCACTTATTAAACCTTTAATTGTTTAATCCATACTTTGGTGACTAGTGATAAGTGATGATGCAAAATTTGGTAAATAACCAATTGCCCTAGCACTGTTTATTGGCTAATCTTTTCTTTTCCTAATATAATATAATGCCACCTGTATAAATTACTAAGTTTGCACTTGCATTGGAGGCTATTGGAAACTATTTTTCCCATTACTCTATATTATCACATTAGTAATAAACTGTTCTAATTTTTTAAGCATTGTAGTATATTTCCTCAGCTATTCCAACAGTTTATTCTTCTACACGGATGTTAACATCATATTCTCACACCCCCTTCACCCTCCAAAGTAATCATTGTTATTTATTGTTATTTTCACAGCAATTATCCATAAACTAATTTGAGAATTATTGAGATCTTTATAATATTAAAGAGTTCTGGTTTTTTCCCACCCACCTGCATAACGGGTACCACCCTCCCCTGACCAAGTCTTTATGTTATTGCTTCAGCTTAAAGCACCTTTTCTTCTTTCTTCTATGGCTCATTTTAAAGTCTCAGTGTAATATCTCAGTGTAAATGTTAAACTCTCAGTTTAAATGTCACCTTTTCAGAGAGGAAACCCTTCTTTGATCACTCAATCTAAAGTAATTCCTACCCCCAACATCTACACACTGAATCACATTGCCCTCGTTTTTTTTTTATAGTACATATAACTTTTAAAAATTATTTTATTTCTATCTCTGTTTACTTGTTTGTTTCTTCAGCCAACTATACAAAAATCATGAAGGAAAGGATTTTATCTTTTTCACTGCTTTTCCCCCATCATCTAGCACAATGTCTGGTACACATTAATATTCAAAAATTGTTTGCTGGTACACAAATTTGATGTCTGGTACACATCAATATTCAAAAATTGAATGAACAATGAATGAGTGAATGAAGTCAGCTCAGACGTAACTCCCTCTGCTCTGTGTTTAATGTATACTCTACCTGTCCTGGCACTGCTACCATTGGTTGTTGTGTAGAGTTACATGAGGTAACTAGTGGGGTGGTATCTAGATTTCCAATGGCTCTCCACTCCCCAAGTCAGACTCTGTTATTGACACTATCAAATAATAATTGTGATCTAGCCCTCTGTGAGGTCCCTCAGTCTTTCCCATTTCAAGATATTTCATAGAAATCTCTCGGGGTTTGTGCTATGGTTGGCTCCTTAGATGTGAGGGACCCCCCCCCTACTATTTTGTTTTTTCTTTCACTTCAATTGGATTCTAGAAAAATGGTTCCTGGGCCATCTTTCTGACAAAACCACTTATTAATTATAACATTAAACTCTATATCCTGATTACTTATTTATTTATTCTGCTTATGTGATCTATAAAATATTTGCAGAACATTTTAATGCATCTTGCTACCAAAGCATTATCTCCTCCAGCCCCGTCCATGTTGCTGTAAATGTTGAGAAATTGTTATTTTTGATGGCTGAGTAATATTCCATTGTATATATGGACCACATCTTCTTAATCCAGTCATCTGTTGAAAGGCATCTCTGCTCCTTCACAATTTGGCTATTGTGGACAATGCTGCTATGAACAAGTTTTAAATTTAACAATCCTATTTAAAAAAAATCTGTGTGTGTGTTTAACTCCAATTTGTCTCTCATGATTGCTTGCTCTGGTGTTGTTTGACTTATTTACTTTTGGACCAATTATATTCTTAAATCCTGTTGAAAAAAATCATAAAGATCCCCTAATGTTCTTCTGTAACTTGGAATGCCTGTGTTTCCCAGTGAGTTATCTCTTCTGAGTCTTGATAACTTCCTTTGTTTGAATTTCAGTGTCTCTTCACATCTTGGGTGACTTTTTCCCTTTTCATTTTAAAAAAATCTCATATCAGAATTTCTATGGTTGCTCATTACTTTGCCATAGTTAAGTAGAAATAAGTTCTGTAAGAAATTGACATAGATCTTTGCATGAATCTTTCAGATCTAGATGCAAAGAAAGGGGACATTTTATAATTTATTATAAATTTATGTTGTTAGTGACTCCATAGCCTAGAAGGATTGAGAAAAGATCCAGAGCCCTAAACAAACCAAGCAGGAAAATTTCTTACTGTGTTACTTCTTCATTTGTGAGAGCCAACAGTGCAAACAAGCCTAGAAACAAGCCCACAATAATTAGCTTCCCTGTACCAAGAACAATCATGGCAGTCTTCGGCTTCCTTCTTACTGATGCTGCCTGTAGCATTGACTTTTGGCTTTTAGCGAACCCTCACTGTCAGTTAAGTTATTCTCACTTCCCCGCAGGTCTAATTATAGGTCTAGTTGTTGTGCATGAACAGAGATCAGGCAGCATTAATGTGATATGCCCTTCAATGTTCTTTGGCTCACTCTAGCAATTAATTCGACCTTCTTTTTTAAACTTTAAGAAGCCCTGCTCAAGTTACCTCAATTTACTTCTTAGATGTTATTTTTCCACAGGAGACAATGTTTTCTTCAGGGCTCCAATCTTTCCTTCATCTGGCCCCTTTTTATTTGAACTAACAGGAAACCCTCAAAGTTTGTGGTACATCAATTGGCAGGTTTCCACTTTGTTTTTACATCTCTAGTCTTTCCAGTGGGAATATGGAGAATTTCTGTACCATCACTACAATTTTTACTGAAAGGCATTTCTTTCACTTCTAGGATTCCCTTCTACTTAATTTCTTTTGAAAAATCAGACTTATTTGAAAAATTTGGAACTATGTAACAAGTACAATATTGACATTGTGGATTGTTCAAATAAAATTTATCCCAGTAAGGTGATCCATTAAGGCATTATCAGACATTATACTCTTCAAAATTCAACAAATGTTTTTTAATAAAAGTAAATGAGATACAACCTCTCTTCTAAAGGCACCCACAAAAATGAATATATTGTTGTCATTTAAAAGAAGAGGAAATTAGGCAAGGAAAAATAGTTTTATTTAAGGGCTATTAATAAGAAACGTGATATAATGAGCAACTATACAAGCAAAAACAAATTCAGAGCAACTCTAGTGAGATACTATTTATCAATGGGCAGCATGAGAATTCTGATGCAGAAAGCAAAAACAGGGTTACCAAAACGAGGACTGGAAGAATGAGGATTGGAAGGGAACTGGAGGACATTGTGCTGACTCACAGTATTACCTATGTTTGAATGAACTTTTTTTTTTCTTTTTGGCATGCATCTTAATGTTATAGTATTTCCAGTACTCTAAGATTAGGATGTTTCTTTAAAGGTTTTCCAGTTAGCATTTGTGCATATACACAAAGGTGAATGGTTGAATGCCAAGAAATCAATGTGGGTCAAATCTAGTTATTTACCTGCTGAACAAGGATTTTCTATTGCTTTCCATATGGCTGTCTTCCAGCAATGGTGGGTCAAGTCTTTCTCATGCTTTGAATCTCTCTGATTTCAACTTCTGCCCCATCTTTCTGACTCTTTTGTCCTTTTCTTCTGCTTTTAAGGGCCTATCTGTATATTCTAAGATCCATGGTATTATCCGCATTTTAAACTCAGCTGATTAACAACCTTAATTACATTAGCAAAGTCCCTTATCAATAGTGCCTAGGATTGAATAACCTGGTCATGGGAATCTTGGGTAAAGGGCATCTTTAGAATTCTGCTTACTGTCAAATGTATACAAGGTAGATTTTCATAAGGGAGATACCTATGCCTCATTGTTTTGCTAGCTGTCTTCTTTATTCACTGCTATTATTTGCTTTTATACATTTTTGCAATTATAAGTATTATAGATTTCCAAGGCTGACTTCTTAACCTTGACCTGACCACACATGCACAAAAAGAGAAATTCTTTTTTTTCCTCCAAACGTTTGAATTATTGACCAAAATAAAGTCCTGAAAGTTATTAGCCTTTGAATTTTACATAATTTCTTATTATATGAAGTGCACAAAAAATTCTATTAAAATACCACTGAATGTTAATCATGAACAGACCCTTTAGAATTCTTAGAGATGCTCATTTTGTAGAGAAATTGGGAAACAGAAATGTCAGCACTGGCAGCTGAAATGGTATAGATCTCCTGGTGATAAGAGAGGCAGCTGTTTCAATACAATTTTTTTTTTTTGGAGTAAAGTGCCCCATTGTGCTCTGGAATCCCTAGTTAATTATGGTAAAGAACCAGAGTTTGCAGTTTTGTACTATCCTGAAAGAATGATATTAAGCAACAAGGTATGATCTAAAGAGACTTTACACTAGAGATTTAAAGTGATCTAAGATACAGAGCAAACCATATTGTCAATTAGTAGTTCCCAAAATGAATAAAGTCAGACAAATGAGTTCATTTTTTAATTATAAATCTCTAGAAATGTAAGTAAATCATTGAAACATTCCCTCTTTTAAATGTTAAAGATTCAAAATAAGTGTGTGGTTTCTTTAGACAGTATAATATAACTAACAGAGCATAAGCTTTGGAGATAGATAAAACTGGACCCAAACCTTGGCTTTCTCACTTAGTAAATGTATGTATATGAGCAATTTACCTAATCTTTCTGTTTCACTTTCTTCACCTATGAAGTAGAAGTGTTACCTTCTTTGCAGGCTGTAGTGAGGATTAAACAATTTGTTAAGTTCATACTCAGTACTGGGCACTTAATAAGTACTGAGATGGCTTGTAGTTATTTGCCCAAGACTAAGCAACATAAATCTTGATTGCTACTGAGTAACACATGAGGCAAATGTTGGAGTTGGTACTATGATGTGATAATCTCTATCATGAATAAATCCCTTTCCTCTCCACTTTCTTGTTCTCCCTCTCATCCTCCTCTCTTTTGGTTTCTTCTTTGTCTCTACTTTCTCTCTCTTTTCTTGAGCTTTCTTTCACTCCCTTGTTTGCTTGTTTGTTTTTTCTATTTTTTCCCAGAGTGGTTGGAGAAACAGGAGTAAAATAAGTACTGTGCAGTGATACAGACCAAAGGGGAAAAAGTGTCTCAAGGAGCAATTTTTTATTAGTGTCAGACACAACAGACAGATCAAACAGAATGAGAACAGAGAAGATAATTCTGCAATCTGGCAGGAAGACAGTCTGCTGATGACTTTCATGAGAACAATCATACCCCAATGGAGGTATTAATCTGATAAATCACTAATTTTCCAGCATTGTGATGCCCCCAGCTTTGTTTTTCCTTTTCAACAATTCCTTGGCGATTCAGGGCCTTTTCTGGTTCCATACAAATTTAAAGGCTATTTGTTTCAGTTCTTTGAAAAATGTCATGGGTATTTTGATCGGGATGGCATTGAAAGTGTAGATTGCCCTGGGTAGCATGGACATTTTAACTATGTTAATTCTTCTGATCCATGAGCATGGAATATTTTTCCATCTTTTTGTGTCTTCTTCAATGTCTTTCAAGAGTGATTTGTAGTTTCTAGAATATAGGTCCTTTACGTCTCTGGTTAAGTTAATTCAAAGGTAACGTATGATTTTTGGTGCTATTGTAAATGGGATGGATTCCCTAATTTCTCTTTCTTCAGCCTCAGTATTCATGTGTAGAAATGCAACTGATTTCTGAGCATTGATTTTGTATCCTGCCACATTACTGAATTGCTCTATAACTTCTAAGAGTTTGGGCGTGGATTCTTTTGGGTTTCCCATATAGAGTATCATGACATCGGCAAAGGGAGACAGTTGGGGCATCACAATACCGGATTTCGAGCTGTACTACACAGCTCTGGTCACAAAGACAACATGGTACTGGCACAAAAACAGACACATAGACCAATGGAACAGAATAGGGAACCCAGAAATGGACCCTCAGCTCTTTGGGCAACTAATCTTTGATAAAGCAGGAAAATACATCCAGTGGAAAAAAGACAGTCTCTTCAGTAAATGGTGCTGGGAAAATTGGACAGCTACATGCAAAAGAATGAAACTTGACCACTCTGTTACACCATACACAAAGATCAACTCCAAATGGATGAAAGACCTCGATGTGAGACAGGAATCCATCAAAATCCTAGAGGAGAGCATAGGCAGCAACCTCTACATCGGCAACAGCAACCTTTTTCATCACACATCTCCAAAGGCAAGAGAAACAAAAGATAAAATGAACTTGTGGGACTTCATCAAGATAAAAAGCTTCTGCACAGCCAAGGAAACAGTCAGAAAAACTAAGAGGCAGCCCACGGAATGGGAGAAGATATTTGCAAATGTCACTACAGATAAAAGACTGGTATCCAAGATCTACAAAGAACTTCTCAAACTCAATACACGAGAAACAAACAAATCAAAAAATGGGCAGAAGATATGAACAGACACTTTTCCAATGAAGACATACAAATGGCTAACACACACATGAAAAAATGTTCAAAATCATTAGCCATCAGGGAAATTGAAATCAAAACCACTCTAAGATACCACCTTATGCCAGTTAGAATGGCAAAAATAGACAAGGCAAGAAACAGCAGTTGTTGGAGAGGATGTGGAGAAAGGGGATCCCTCCTACATTGTTGGTGGGAATGCAAGTTGGTACAGTCACTCTGGAAAACAGTGTGGAGGTCCCTTAAAAAGTTAAAAATAGAGCTACCCTATGACCCAGCCATTGCACTACTGGGTATTTACCCCAAAGATACAGACATAGTGAAGCGAAGGGCCATATGCACCCCAATGTTCATAGCAGCATTGTCCACAATAGCCAAAGCGTAGAAGGAACTGAGATGCCCTTCAACAGATGACTGGATTAAGAAGTTGTGGTCCATATATACAATGGAATATTACTCAGCTATCAGAAAGAACGAATTCTCAACATTTGCTGCAACATGGACAGCACTGGAGGAGATAATGCTAAGTGAAATAAGTCAAGCAGAGAAAGGCAATTATCATACGATTTCTCTCATCTATGGAACATAAGAACTAGGAAGATTGGTAGGGGAAGAAAGGGATAAAGAAAGGGGGGTAATCAGAAGGGGGAATGAAACATGAGAGACTGGACTATGAGAAACAAACTGAGGGCCTCAGAGGGGAGGGGGGTGGGGGAATGGGATAGACTGGTGATGGGTAGTAAGGAGGACACGTATTGCATGGTGCACTGGGTGTTATACGCAACTAATGAATCATTGAAATTTACATCGGAAACCGGGGATGTACTGTATGGTGAGTAACATAATATAATAAAAAAAATTAAAAAAAATCATTATGGGTATGGCCTGGTCTCTGCTCCTCTCCTTTCATAAAACCTACCTCCTTTTTCTTAATGCCTAAATTGACTGTCAGAGAAGACAATTGTATTTTTTCTCCTTAATTAGGGCATTGATAGATGAGTTTCTTACAATTACAGAGAGGTTTACATGTTAACATGCATGTAAAAATTCTCATGGTTCTTTAGGGGCCAAGGGAAGACCTCCCCAAGATGGGTCATTTTGACATGCAGATTATTTTTAGTTAAAAGCAATCAAAACCCAGCAGATTCAGGAAAAAACTCTTTACCTCTCCCTCAATGGCCTAAAAAGGATTTGGATGGAGGGTCTGCTCCAGGAAAAGAGCTATCACCATAGAAAACCACATTATAATATGAAATAGATATAGTAGACAGGAAGGAACCTAGCAAGTCCTGTTTGTCAAAGTTCTCCATGTTTCATTGCTTTTGAATGGCCCAGCAAACATTTGTTTACCAAACATTTATCCTTTTCCATCTTCCTGTGAATCACATTCCTTTCCTTTGAACTCCCAAACCCCCAACCCCTTCTCCTTAGTTCAGGATGACATGTGTACTTCATTTTGCCTGTCTTTGGAATTTCATATCTATACAAAATTAAATTAGATTTTTTTCCTGTTAATCTATCTGATATCAATTTTACTCTCAGTACAGATAGAAGGACTTTGAGGGGCAGAGGAGATTATTCCTTTCTGACAGTATAATATAAACCATAAAGACTAGAGAATACCCCATGATCTCTTCCAGCTCTTGTTTAGAACATAAATAACTTATCTTTTGGGAATGAAAAGGCCCAAATCTTGCTATACTATTACATCCTGGTATATTTTCAAATCCTTATGCTCCCAGATGAAGAATTCACTGTCCTGTGGAAAATAGCCAAGAAAGCCCTTGATTTTGTAGAATTGTCCAAGAGTCCCTGGAACAAAAGACCATCGGTCATGCTTCTCTTTGGACTTCTCTTGTTTCACTGGTTGTATGAAGCAAGATTCTGACCCACTTTGCTCTTTGTTTTTCTTAGATAACTATTACAGAGTTAGTTTGCTCTCTTACAGAGTGGTTGTAGTGAACAAAACAAGAGTGTCTTATTATTAATTTTGATTCTCTTTCTACTTGTAACTTGAGATGAAAAATCTTTTGCACATAGTGCTTAGTAAAGAAAGAATAATATGCAAAATTGAATGTATAGCATGATCACATATAATACCCATAAAAAATGTAATAAAGGAAATATCCTCAAATACATTGATTTGTTTTTTTAACACACAGGAATTTTAATGTCGATATAATACAATTGTCTAATATATAGTCAGTATCAAATTTCATCAACACTATCCTTTATACCTTTTTTTAAAGGATTTTATTTATTTTATTTTATTATTTTTTCTTTTTTTTTTAATTATGTTATGTTATTTACCATATAGTACTTCATTAGCTTTTTTTTTTCCTAAATTGCATTTGGAGTTTTCTTTTCTTTTTTTTTACTGTGTTCAGTTATCCACTGTATAGTACATCATTAGTTTTTGATGTAGCATTCAATGATTCATTAATTATGTATAACACCCAGGGGTCCCTGCAATATATGCCCTCCTTAATACCCATCACCGTGCTAACCTATCCCCCCACGCTTCTCTCCTCCAAAACCCTCAGTTTGTTTCCTGGAGTCCATAGTCTCTCATGGTTTGTCTTCTCCTCTGATTTCTCCCCCTTCATTTCTCCTTTCCTTCTAATATCCTCCATGCTATTCTTCATGTTCCACATATAAGTGAAACCATATGATAATTGTCTTTCTCTGCTTGAATTATTTCACTTAGCATAATTCCCTCCAGTTCCATCCATGTTGATGCAAATGGTGGGTATTAATCCTTTCTGATGGCTGAGTAATATTCCATTGTATATATGGACCACATCTTTATCCATTCATCTGTTGAAGGGCATCTCGGCTCCTTCTACAGTTTGGCTATTGTGGACATTGCTGCCATGAACACTGGAGTGCATATGCCCCTTCTTTTTACTACATTTGTATTTTGGGGGTAAATACCCACTAGTGCAATTGCTGGGTCATGGAGTAGCTCTATTTTTTAACTTTTTGGGGAATCTCCATACTGTTTTCCAAAGTGGCTGTACCAACTTGTATTCCCACTGGCAGCATAAGAGGGTTCCCTTTTCTCCACATCCCCTCTAACATTTGTTATTTCCTTCCTTGTTAATTTTTCACCATTCTAACTGGTATAAAGTGGTATCTCAATGTGGTTTTGATTTGAATTTCCCTGATGGCTAATGATGTTGAACATTTTTTCATGTGTCTATTAGCCATTTGTATGTCTTCTTTGGAGAAGTGTCTGTTCATGTCTTCTGCCTATTTTTTGACTGGATTATTTGTTTTTTGGGGTTTGGAGTTTGAGAAGTTCTTTATAGATCTTGGATACCAGCCCTTTATCTGATATGTCATTTGCAGATATCTTCTCCCATTCTGTGGGTTGCCTCTTTGTTTTGTTGACTTTTTCCTTTGCTGTGCAGAAGCTTTTTATCTTGATGAAGTCCCAAAAATTCGATTTTGCTTTTGTTTCCCTTGCCTTTAGGGACATGTCTTGGAAGAAATTACTGTGGCTGATACTGAAGAGGTTACTGCCTATGTTCTCCTCTAGGATTTTGATGGGTTCCTGTTTCACATTGAGGTCTTTCATCCATTTAGAGTTCATCTTTGTGTATGGTGTAAGAGAATGGTCGAGTTTCATTCTTCTGCATGTGGCTATCCAATTTTCCCAGCACCATTTATTGAAGGGATTGTCTTTTTTTTCCATTGGATATTTTTTCCTGCTTTGTCGAAGATTAGTTGACTATAGAGTTGAGGGTCCATATCTGGGCTCTCTATTCTGTTCCATTGATCTATGTGTCTGTTTTTGTGCTGGTACCATGCTGTCTTGGTGATCACAGCTTTGTAATATAGCTTGAAATCTGGCAACGTGATGCCCCCAGTTTTGTTATTCTTTTTCAACATTCCCTTGGTGATTCAGGATCTTTTCTGGTTCCATACAAATTTTAGGATTGTTTGTTCCAGGTCTTTGAAAAATGCCATTGGTATTTTGATCAGTGTGGTGTTGAATGTATAAATTGCTCTGGGCAGCATAGACATTTTAACAATGTTTATTCTTCCAATCCATGAGCATGGAATGTTTTGATTTGAAGAGTAGGTTTTATCTGTTTTTAAACTTCTTTTCAGGACTTAATCCATTTACCATTAAAAAATAAGTTAGATACACATTTAAGGGAAAATCTGCACATTAACTGCAAGAATTGTGAAACATTGTGGATGACGTGATATCTGCTGTGTCTGGAAGTGGCTGTGTAGGAAGTAAGCCGCCTCTTAATTGTGATTTCAAAGTAATGTGGGAATGCTCCTCTGTCTCAAATTAGTTCCTCCACAAACTTTCATATAAATGCCTGAGTCCCTGCAATTAAGACATTATCTTTCTGGACTGTGGATATTTTCCTTTGTTAAAAAGAAGAACATACTTTGGAAGGGGAAAACTATCCAACATATCTTAATAAAGTCTTATAATTGAAACCTCAAAAACAAAACAAAACAAAACAAAACCACAGACCAGGTATACAAGATGACTTGGTTAAGGTTTTTAATTGCAGGCAACCAAAACTGTTTTAAGAAAATTTAGGAAAAACATGCTTTATTGAATCTATTTGCTATCTCATAAAATCACAACAAAAATGAGAAAAAAACAGGCTTGGGTAATGAGCAAGAAAAAAAGAGCTAGGGTATAATGGAGAATTTGCTATATTGGTGAGAGACAAAAGCAGTGGCAATAACATCAAATTCAAAATTTAGGTGGATGACAAACCTAGTCAAATGCCTACCCTCTAGCTAAAATGTATGTTGGAGAAGGAGGTAAACGTCTTCAGTTTCTATAGTGTGAGGTGGGCTCTCTCTCCTGCCAATATGCATAAGGTAAGAAATTCCTTAACATGAGAGCTCAGATAATAAGCACCCAAAAATGACAAATGTTCACAGCAAATGCAGTGAGGGCAGATAATACCATAGTGATGCAATAAGGAGTTTTATGTGGGTATTCCTTGTATATGGTATCAAAATAAATTGAAGTGATAGATATTTCGAGGGGAAATTTAAGTCAAACCTGAGGAATTTAGTGTGAGATTCATCTCTAGATGTTCATACAAGTGTAATCTGGTATAAGCAATGTTTGAAAAGATTATTGTTACTGCAATGAGAAAAAGTTAGATCTCGAAAAACAGAGACAGGAAGTGGGATATTCGAATTGCAATCATCAAAGTTCTTTCTGTTAACATTTCACCAGGGACAATTTGAAAAGGATAAAAACTTCTGATCCTTAGTTGCTCCTACTTATTCTTACCTTATTGCTTCCCCCCACTTGTTATGTCATTCCAAAAAAGGCTCATTTCCTGCCTCCTATGATTAGTAGTAAGCCAATGACATTCCTAGAACTTGCACCATTTCACATGATTCTAAATTCTTTATACATATAGCTGTTGAATAAAGTACAACCTTTGACACACTACATATATGTTCTGAAGCACCTGCTTTTTTTGAAAAAATAAATCTTGTTTTCCCTTGACCTACTTTAGAATTTTGTTTGCAACTCATTTTCATATCAGAAGAATCTTTAATCAACTATTAATGTTAACTGCTCACCCTAAGCAAATCTCTAAGCAATGCCTTATGTAAATTCATTTCACTACTGAAAGGAGCTTTGCAGCAAATCCTTATGTATTTACTCCCCAGCTTATATATTTTATAAACTCTTATTGTGGAATGTTTGTTCATAAAGAGAGGAACATCAATAATGTCAAAACTTTTTATTCTTAGTACATTTATATAGGAACTTTAGGCCTTCACATGCATCAACTTTTCATATTGACTTTAATATGCCAGACCCAGTGCATTCTTGGAAGATTGGGGATGGCAAAGTTAAACATATTTTCATTAAATACCATTTTCCCATCTACTCCAATCACAGCCCCTTTAAATTTTAACAGCTCAATATTTGACTCAAAGTTATCAATATCATCCTTTACTTGTCTTACACAATTAAGATATACTAATTTCACCTTCTGTAGAAAAATCTAGGTTGGCATGCCTTTTTTTAAAGATTTTATTTATTTACTTGAGAGAGAGAGAAGAGAGAGAGCACAGAGGGAGAGGGGGAAGTAGATACTGCTCAGGCATGGAGCTTGATTCCAGGACCCTAGGAATGACCTGAGCTGAAGGCAGACACTATCAACTGAGCCACCCAGGGGCCCCTAGGTTAGCATGCCTTAATATGTCAGTGTGCCTTTTAAGAATGGTATTTTAGACACTATATTGAGATATGTGCATTAGAAAATTATGGATAATATGAATTGTACTGGCCAGGAATATCAAAAGTATTTGAAACCCAAAGGTCAAAAATAAAAATACAAAAAACAAAACAAAATAGCCCAATACTCTGTCAGAAAAGTTGTTATGCTCTATGAACAGTTTTTATAGCATAATAAAAATGTATGATAACCAGTCTTTGCCCATAAATGTTAGTTTAGCTTATTTCAGTATGAAAATGTTTTCAAATAGAGCTTTTCTCAGCTATGGCACTAGGTGGATGCAAGGTAGGGGCAAGGGCAAGAATATTTCATTGCATGGAATATACTTTTGAACTATAGACAGTTTAACATATAGATATTTTAGCCTCTGGCCTATTGTGTGTATTAGTGAACAATGGCTTTATCGTCCAATAGCTGGGACATATTCTGGGCATAGCAGAATTCTATGTTTGTGGTGTAGATTTTTTTTCATGTATACATCACTGGTGATATCAGTGTAGGTCAAATGTCCAACAAAGGTCAGAGAGCTCTTTCATTGCTAATCTTGTTTAATATCGAAACTATTATCCAAGCAAAAAGAAAAGGGAGGATGAGATATCCTCCATCTCATCAGGAAGATTTGTTCCTTTATTCTTAGTGAATTAAAATTATCCACACTTAGGGAGGGTGAAAACATCTCATTCCAAGTTAACAAATATGTGGATGCCAAAAGGGGCCTTTTCCAACTGCTAGCATTACCTATTGATAAGATCAGCCATGTAGGAATTCACAAAATGAGAAAAATAAACTGTGACATTATTTGGCTAATCCTGCTTCCTTTAGGCTCGACCATTCAGGATGGATGATTGTCTGCTGTTTTGAAGCTCTTGAGAAGCATATAATGCATTTCAGTATTTCATCACTCTTTTCTGTTTGTCTGAAAATCATATTTCCTATTTCCACTTGAGCGAATCTATTCTTGTTTGATAACACCTGCACATTATTTTTCAGTATTATTTTCTTAGAAGCTTTTTACAATATTTGGGGATTGCTATCTAACCAGTCCATAAACCCTTCATTCTGTAAGCTAAGCAACCTTAATTCCTTTAACATTCCTAATATAATATATCACTTACTATAACACTTATTTCTATTATTCTCTGAAAAAAATCATCAGTTCTTCATATCCTTTAAAAATGTGCAACTAAAGTTTCACATAAGGTATAGAGAAACTTCAGTATCCAGAGCAAAGAATGGATCTAAAACATGGGTTTAAAGAAGTGGCAGGTCTGGTCACTAGGGACATGAAATAAGCTAGCAAGAATTTTAATGAAAAAAAATTGTTAAATAGCATATAGCAAACTTTTATTTTTTTAAATTTTTTTCACATGTATAACCTAATTTATTCAGTTTGGGAAAACTATTTGGAGGGAATAAAACCTAGTCAAGTCTTAAAGAATTATCACATTCATTTTTTTAAAGTTATTTTAAAATATTTTAGATGATTGTAGATTTACATTCAGTTTTAAGAAATAATAGAGATCCCATGTACTCTTTAAGCATATAGCAAAATTTTAATAAAATAATACGTCACTTTACAATATGCATTCCCAGCCACAGTGCCAATATGATATCTCTCACCATTGAAACAAAATTTAGAATTTTCAAGGTATAAGTTAAAAATCAGTAAAAACATATATACTGAAAAGCATCATTCATGAGGTGAAAGCAAATCAAATTAACAAATCATCATCCATGTCTTGATGTGGAAATATTTTTATAATGCCATTGAGATTCAAGCATCAATTTCTACATAATGGTCCCCAATGTCAGGCCACAGAGGTTTTCCTCCATATGGCAACAAAGAGTAGAAAATGAGCATACCATACACATTAGAGTTAATCGCTAAGATAGAAAAACATATAACAGGTCTGAGATGTTGGGAGCATTAAAGTGATGACAATGTTAAATAAACAAACAGCAAAGATGAAGGAAGTCAATTGAATCAAGGTTTGTCTTGAAGCTAAACTTCAAATTCTGATACAATATTTACATCATCTGTAGAAGTCTAAGAAATTCTCATAATACTGTCTTGAAACATTATAAAACAATTATAATAGCAGACATACTTTGTTCTTGATTTAAGGGGTATTTACTCACCAAAAAATAATCTGAGTTTTTCCTGGAGTGTGTGTGTGTGTGTGTGTGTGTGTGTGTGTGTGTGTGTGTGTGTGTATGAACATATATGCTTTCATTTGGAACAGAGATAGCATTAAATCAAGATTTTGGTATCAGAATCATTAAATCTTTGTGGAATAAATAGGGTTGATTTTCATAATATGTTATCATGTATATATACATGCATGCATGTATGTATGTATTATAAAATAAGCATGGGCACAAGATTTAAAAAATCCAAACAGGACATGAGGGCATTATATTAAAAATACAAATAAAAAGTTACTATTCATGCTTATCATAGAAAAGTGAACTAGATCAGCTGAACAAAAAAAAAAAAAAGAAAATTCCAGTGCAAAACACATACATGTTGTTTAAAATATTAAAAAATGTACTTTCAAGTACATTGCTGATCTTTCAAGAAAGAGAAATGCCCAAGGGCCACAAAAATTAAATAGGGAGTTGAAACAAGTGTGGTAAGTGAAATATGGGCTGCCGAGGAAGAGAAAACTTCAGGGAAAAATAGCCAATCCCAACAAAAATCAGAAATTAGACCTAAGACTTATACAAAGTGAAGCACTGCTGAACTGGAAACCCCAGCAAAAATCTAGATCTTTGAGGATGCATCCTTAATGAAATTGTTTTGTGTGACTTTTGTTTATTTGCTTCAACAAGAAGGTAAGGTAATTATTTAGCAAGAAAGTAAGATAAGAAGGTAATAATTATTTCAAAGTGGCAGTAGTAGGACACTAACTCTTAACAGCAAAATATATAGGACATGGAAGAATAAACATTTAACACTTAAAAAGAATGTGACAGAAGTGGTATCTTCTTGAGAGAGTCAGGTTTATATTAAAGGAAGCAGGTAGAAGGAAGGTCCAGAGAAAATGTTGAAGATCGAAGCATTAACTGATGGAGACAGGGTGAGAGATAGATGGATTTCATCTCCCTGGTCCCTTTCATGAAGAAATATCTATGATTTTAAAATTAGCTGAGTGACATTAATTATGAATATATAAATATAACAATAAAATGCTATTGTTGAAACAATTTTTTGCCTTTATATACATAATGTGCAAATATTCCAATGAGAGGTAAATAGCATAATATTATAGAATAACAGTTAATACCAAATCAATTATATTTGACTTTAGGATGTTTGAATATCATATTCAGACATTCTACCCAGAGGTTTCTTCCCTCATGTTGGTAACTCAAGAGAACAGTGAGAAATATGGAGAAATACAAGTGTAGATAAACTTTGTATGGATTAACCACATACAAATAATTAAAAGTCAATTGTTTGCCTTAATTTTAGCCACATGATATTGACTAACCTATTTATTTATTTTTTCCTAAGAGATAAGAACACATAGGAAAATCTATTATTTGCTGTAGAACTGTGATGTCTAATACAGAAGATACAGCTATGTTAAAAAATATGAGTAATTCTAGCTTGTCTTTTTCTATGATGTTGACAGGAGGCATTTTTTCTATTTTATTATTTCTTGTTATAGTAACTCTATGATTTTGCCCAGGTTGCAATCTTAGTAATTCTTTTATCCAGTGATAGTTCTTTTAGAGGGAATGAAGAAGATTGGATTTTTTTGTTCAAAAGAAAAACCACTGTGAGGACTTCTTTGATATATTTAATAAGAACAATAGCTAAAATGTCATTCAACTGCTACTATATACAATCAAGAAACTTTCAGAAGCTGTAAATAAAAAGCAGTTTTAAAGATAGTTTTTGACATATATACATAATGAGGGTCTGAATTGGAAGCAAGGTCACTGCTGAAGAAGACTAAAGAGATCTTTATACTCCAAACTATTTCCACTAAAGAGACTTAGCCTTTGAAAATCTGGCCATATTACTTAGCACCATATTACCTAAGTACACATGTAATAATAAAAACAAAACAATAATTGGATCTATTGCAATTAATATAAAAAATCTAATCAAATGTAAATGTGAGATGAGAACTGGCAGAGAGAAATGTCAGCAAAAATGGCAGAGTAAGGACCTTCTAAAATTCTCTTCTTAAAAGGATTGAAAAAACTGGCAAAGATTATTAGAAACAACTTTTTCAGAAATCTGGAAATTGACCAAAGGTTTGCAGCAATTCAGGGAGAGTTTATTTAAGGAAAAAAGAGGAATCTTGGTACAAGCAGCAAGTTTTGTGGCATTTTATCTTGACCTATTCTAATACCCACCTCTAGATTTTCACTAGCTTTGAGAACAGTTCACAATTACCATGAAATCACCATGAAAACTCACAGCCTTGCAATCATCAGAAGGTGCAGAATGGGGTTGAAACTCCTTCAGAGCCTCATTCTAAAAGAATTCACATTACTTGATCTATCTGGTGTTTCCCTGGAAGACCCTACTTGTAAGACTGCCTTATTTGACCTGACTTGGAGGTCACCAGGAGTAAAAAATCTTTTCCTAAGGGGAGTTTGTGAAAAATAGTTACAGGCAATTGATTTAACTCATGGCTGCCTGAAGCAATGATAACAGTTGGGACACAGAACCATCTAACCAAAAACCTTAGAAGGAAAAGCTGGGGAATGAGTTGTCTGTATAAGTCTTTGAAAAGTTCAGACATATTTCTGGAAATCTAGAAGGCCATATTTACATATAGGACTGCAAGCATATCATGGTTATGTGCATGCTCAAGAAAGACCTGAGAAAGTGTGAAACCTTCACCTCAGGCAGACACTAAATTCTGTATAAGCCAGAGGTGAGGGCTAAAGCACCCTTGTCAACTTTATGGCTGAGTGTTAAAAGCACCCTCCAACATCCACACCCAGTCCCTAGGCAAAAAACAGGAGACTTACTAGTTCCAGGATATTATGAAATCTCTGTATAATTATCTAGCAACTAAACTAACAGAGAATATATTTCTCTGGCCACAGATAACAAAGAATACCTCTCTCTGAGGTGCAGATTTACTAATCCATGATTCCTCCTGCATTTTATTTCTGTTAATTAACCAATTGCTTGTGTAAGAAATTTGGGACTCATCTTTATCTTCTCTCAGTTATGTACTCTCTCTCCCCCAAGTCCAACATATCTATAAGTTTTAACTTCTGAATATATAAGATATATTCCCTTGCTAAAGACTTTTCAGTCTCCTGGGGAGCCTGAGTGGCTCAGTTGGTTAACTATCTGACTCTTGATTTTGGCTCAGGTCGTGATATCTTGGTCATGGGATTGAGCCCTGTGAAGACTCTGTGCTCTGCATGGAATCTGCTTGGCCCTCTCCCTCTGACCCTACCTCACCCCCCCCACTCACTCTCTCTCCCTCTCTAAAATAAATTAAAAAAAAAAGACTTTTCAGTTTCCTATCATTTTCAACCTGGTCCACTAACAATTAATTGCCTTCCTTAATTCTTAGTCTATCTTTGGCCTTTCCTTTTTTATTCTATTCTTCACTTTTCTACCAGTTATTAAACATATATGTGTATATATATATACACACACATGCATATATATATTGAATATATATATATATATATATAATTATATTATATATCTGTATTACTTTTCTAGGGCTACTGTAACAAATTACCACAAACTGGGTGACATAAAATAAAAGAAATTTGTTCTCCTATAGTTCTAAGAGGTCAGAAGACAAAAATCAATGTGTTGGTAGGGCCATGCTTCCTCTGAAGGCTCTACGGAAGAATATTTCCTTGCTTCTTCCATCCTTGGGTGGCTCTAAGCATTTCTTGGTTATTGGCAGCATAACTCCAATCTTGGCTTCCATCTTCATATGGCCTTCTCCCCATATGCCTGTGTCTCAATTTTCTCTCTTTTCTCTCATAAAGACCACTGTCCTTGGATTTCAAACCCATCTTAAATCTTATCTTGATATCCTCAATTTAAATACACCTACAGAGACCTTATTTCCAAATAAGGTCACATTTATAGGTGCCTGGGGTGGTTAGGCGTTGGATATATCTTTTTGGCAGCCACTCTTCAACCTACCATAATAATATATGAATATATTTATATATTTATTTATAATTTTATATATAGTTTTTATTGATTTAATAAATTCTTACTTCAATAAATCCTTGATGCCTACATTATGAGGTCCATTCATTCATTCATTCATTTATTCAATAGGCACTGTGCTAGGAACTGGAGATTTAATGGTGAGTCTGACAGACACACTCCTTGCCCTCATAGATGTTAGAATCTAGAGTCAGTGAAACTAAAACATAATTAAAATGAGGAAACAGTTATAAAAATCGATGCTCATGTTGTTATAGAAATATATAGTAGAAACATTTGCCCTACTTAAAATGTTATGTTGAGGGTCGAGTTTAAGAGACTTATCCTTCATTATCTGATCATAATTCACCTTTTAAAATTCATGATCTCTCACTCACCAAAATGAACTCCATACTCTACCCATACTGACTTCTTTGCAATTCTCTGAACACACCATTTCCTTCATACTTCCAGAATTTATACATTCTCTTTTGTATTCTGGAACATCCTTTCCCTCGTACACTTGTACATCAACAATCTCAGCCTCCAAGACTAAATTCAAATACTACTATTTCTGTGAAGCCTAATCTCTCCATTATCTGTGCTCAGTTATTGATTTCTTCTTCTGTGTTCTCAAAAGAACTTTCTACATATTTTTGGCAGGTATCTCAATGTGCTGTAATTACTTGTTTACATACCTGTTTTTACAAATAAACTATGAGTTTCTTAAAGACTCTTACTTAGTATGGTTTACATATACTGATTCAAAATCTAAAAAAGTGGCATAGAAATTCAATACATATGTGATAAATCAATGATGAATAAATAGAGCTAAAAATATGCAACTTATTCTATATTTTATCCTATTCTATTTTACATTATTATTTTACAAAGATTTTATTTATTTATTTGACAGAGAGAGAGAGGGAACACAAGCCAGCAGAGCTGCAGGCAGAGGGAGAGGGAGAAGCAGGCTCCCCACTGAGCAGGGAGCCTGATGTGGGGCTCGATCCCAGGACCCTGAAATCATGACCCAAGCTAAAGGCAGATGCTTAACCAACTGAGCCCCCCAGGTGCCCCGAAATTCTTTCTGTAACCTCTTCAATCATCAAACAAATACAAACAGCAATAACTCTTTGCCTATCAAATTAACAATGATAAAAAAGGTGTAACATGTAGTATTTGGTTCAAACTGATGAGCATTTTCATGCTATGTTGGTGCAAATGTAAGTTAGCAAATCCTTCAAGAATTTTAAAATATTCCCTGCTTTTGTCTAGCAACTAAAGTTTTAGAAATCAACCTTAAGGAAATTATCAGAGATGTGGGCAAAGATTGGTAAACAAAACTGTTCACCATTTGCGATATATAAAAAACCTAAATCTCCAACTATAGTGAAATGGGTAAGTACATTATGATATATTACTAGGATGGAGTATTAGGCAACAGTTAAATCTCATGTATTTGAAGCATATTAATGAAAGTTGTTAAATAGTACAATGAGAAAAGAGGTGATTTTGAGTTACTAACTTTAATAGTTAACTTTTTTTCTAAGAGCAATAGATGTGACAGAGTAGTCCTTTTCATGGGACCATGTTCATTTCCCAAGTCCTTTCGGATTCCTTCTCCAAATGAAGATAATTTTGCTTTTGCTTTTGTTTTTACTTTTGTAAAGGCAGCACACTCCAAATTTCAGTTTACTGATGGAAAGAAAAAAAATTGTTGACACTTTAAATTTAGTTCACAGCTCCCTCACCTGCACCTGCACCTCTCATCACCTCCACCTGCGGTTGAAGGAACTGTGACGACTGTAAACTTAAAGAATCATTTACTTCAGTAGGCCCACGGATATCCTTTTCCATCAGCCTCATCTTGCTCAGAGGTGAATGAACTTTTCCCTTCTTCATCTAAACTTATTTCAGGGCACCTGGGTGGCTCAGTTGGTTAAGCATCTGCCTTCGGCTCAGGTCATTATCTTAGTGTCCTGGGATCCAGCCGCATTGGGCTCCCTGCTCACTGCGGAGCCTACTTCTCCCTTTCCTCCCCACTCGTGTGCTCTCTCTCACTATTTCTGTCTCTCTCCCAAATAAATAAATAAAAATCTTCAAAAAAATAAAAATAAACTTACTTTTACTTACTACTATGGCTATTCTATTAGCATTTGGCAGTTACTTCCAAAGTGTAGCATTCCAGTCTCCTATCCTTGCATTGCTGCATAGATGGGATTCCCCAATTTCCCTACAAAAAGAACACTATGGTCAACTTATTCAGTACCATCTTTCCTGTAGGTATTCTCCTTGGGAAATTTTTAAGCTAAACCTTTGGGCCTCTGACTTCCTTCATTGCCAGTAAAACATTTATTATGAGCAATGAAGGCTCATCTCACTAAAACATTTTTATTAAGTCAGGAATAAAAAAAACTTTAAGTGAATACAAAATATTAGAGCCAGCTTACTTAAAAAATGTCTAATATTCAACTTGTGCTATTTCTAGCATAACTGATTCAAATAAAACTGTTACTACCTTTTTTCTCAGTAGAGAAGATCTTGGAAAGAAAAAAAAAACTGGAAAGGTTTAATTAAAAATCTGTTCTTTCACATTTAATACCTCTTGATGCTTTTAATTAATCTGAATATCCTTAATTACTTCTGTAATTTTTTTCCATGTGTAAATTGCTAATTATTAAGCTACCCTGAAATGTTGCATAGAATTAAATATATAATTGTTCCTGGGCTGATTAAAGGATTACATAAAAAAGGTAATAAGGCTTCAGGTAAAGTTTTTGTTGTTTGATTTTTAAACTCTGAATGCCTTTAAATACATTTTCCTCAACCTAACTGTTCTTGTTGTTCAATCTCTCATAGAGATAAAGGAAAAGAGGCTTCTTTAAACAGTAACTTTAGATTTGTGGAACTATTAGGACCCAAATACAATTCAAATAAATTTAAGTGTGTCACAAAATGCCAGGTGAAGAAGTGAAAGGAGTCAAAATGGCAGAAGTTGTTTCCTACCCTCAGGATATCATCAGCCTAAGAACATTCATATTGCTGCTATTCTTTTTTAAACTTGTCTTCTAATGGCTTAGAGTTGCCTATCAAATTACATCCTTCTGGCAAGCTGCTTGGATAAGATTTTGCTGGAAGGCCAAAGTTCTCTGTTTACTGACATGAATTAAATCTCATAATAAGCTCAGTTAAATTTTTAATTTGCCTCCAGTGTCATCTGATACATTATATCAAATGTAAGACAATAAATAGTAACCTAAAAACTATGTTTACTCATATAATTAGCATTTCTCTTCAATAATTCTGTGAACAGTAATTAAACCTAACAATGTCCCAATATGGATTATTAGAATCAGTTTAGAAATGATAATATCAGTTATAATACTTTTAACAAGACCACCAAGAGATCCAAGGATTATTATACTTACTATCTTTCTATTTAGTAGTGAACTTCAGCTTAGTAGTAAACTTCCATGTATAAGATAATTTTTCAGTGCAATAGAACAACTAGAGCAACATTTACTAAACTAAATATGATTGGTTCTAAGTTGTTCATATTCCTCCCAAAGTGTCCATTTCTCTTACTCTAGGAACTACTGTCTTTAACATGACCTGACTTAAAGATGTCCTGGGCTTCACAAAATTAAAGTCAGTTGACATTGGGCTTAAAAGCTAATAAAAGGCAGCCTCACAGGTATCAATTAGGATATGAATTACACTCATTCAATCATATTCACACTATAGTTAACTATGTCCTCAACGTTGTTCCCAGTGCAAAATTCTATGACCAAAATCAGGCTCTCCCACATGGGGTTATTTGAATTAAATTTTAGTAAATGAGAAATTGATGCAATTTAGATTTTATAATATCCCAATGGCCACTTCAATTTCCTTTGGGTATTTTCTCACTATCACCATGTGAATATTTGACTACCCAAATATCTTACAGGCCAATGATGTTTTACTCCACCTTCTTAAGTTTGGTATCTGGGCTCTCGCTAACTAAACCAATGAAAGATAGTTCATTCATATGCATATAGCAGCTGACAAAAGAAGTAGCTAGCTATAAATTCTTGGTCTCTCTCCTGGGAGTAGGCCCACCTCAGAGAAGGAATTTATGGCAGCCTCATTTCCTATAGGCTTCTGCTTTTAGTCAGATAAAGAAAATTCTGAGAAAGCTTCTTTCTGTATCGGTTGATTCCCAGATGTGTTCAGTTGAAAATAATCTGCACACTAAATCTGGGGTTCCAAGTGGGTCCCCACAGCAGTTACTGAGAGTGTGAGTCCTACACTTGACAAAATATATTACAGGTAGATTTGCTTTTCAATGTATCAGTCATCTTTTGATATAAATTTGAGAGGAAGGATAAAATCTCAAAGGACCTGAGTTTGAAACAACCCTAAAGTTGCTACATTCTTCAACAGAATTTGAAATTCTCTTCATTTTACTTTTTTTAAGAATTTGCTTCTTATTATTTCACACTTTTCTTATTCCTGATTCATTCCATGATGCAGTTTAAATCACACCATTTAAAAAACACATTTATCTGTCATTTGCCTGGTTTCTGGAACAAATGCAATGTTCTAGATGATGACATAGTGGTACCAGTAAGATCCTTCCCCTTCAAAACTCATCAAGTTAGTAGAAAAGACAAATACAGGTAAACATATAGTGACAATACAATAAAAATGTGAAAAAAAGCTAGGAGGGAGGATGCCATGATAGACATTAGAGGGAGATAGCATTTGACTTTGGTCAAATTTACTGCCATTGTTCTGTCCTAGAATTTCTTCTTTTGGATCTGAATATAATACCCACATATTTAGCTTATAATTGCTCTAACTTTCCAAATGACTGTAATTGCTATCTGGGTATAAATGCAATCATTCATATGGATTAAATATGCCATATGCTAGCATCCCTGTATTATATTCTTGGGACTGCACTTGAAAGCCAGCCCAAGAATTTTATTACCAGTGATTTACTTATGAAAAGATGTCACCACCAATCAGCCTAACATGAAATACTATAATAATGACCACATTTACCAATGACAGTTTCTATCCCCAGAAATGACATCACCAAATAAATTAATTTCAGAACAGTGGACTATTTTCAATTAGAATTAATATCATTCAATTTATTTCCAATTTTCTTTCCATAAAGTTTAAATTTAATCAATTTCTTGTTTAATGAAATTATACCTGTAAAGAATTCAATTGACTAGGCTGAAAATGCAAAATGCAATTGTGTAAAATAAAATGGATTATAAAAGATTATAGTTTTGCCGAGACAGCTTATATTTAAAAGCCCATTCAAAATATCACATGGTTATATTTATTGCCTATATTTATTGCCTATAAAAAATATGTCATAGAACCTATAATACCCAAATGTAATTATATCTATTATATCTATTAACTTATACTGGCTAATACAAAATGGATTATAAAAGATTATAGTTTTGCCGAGACAGCTTATATTTAAAAGCCCATTCAAAATATCACATGGTTATATTTATTGCCTGTATTTATTGCCTATAAAAAATATGTCATAGAACCTATAATACCCAAATGTAATTATATCTATTAACTTATACTGGCCAATACAAAGGACTAAATACAATATATTTACATTATTACAAGTAAAGATAACATGCCAGTTCATACCATCATCCAAAAAAGGAATTAATTATGTATAATCAGAGACAGAATGATTAATTACAATTTAAGTATATTTTACACATTGTGCGAGTGTTGTTTAGTTTAATTTGGTTTGCTCTGGGCTATTATCTTTGTGTTCTTCAGATTCATACATTTTGCAACCCAGAACAATTCCTCCAGACCAAAGTAGTAAGGATTTCAAAGTAATTTATTTCTAGTCTACCATCGTACTGTTGAGGAAATAGGTCAATTTCCTACACCAGAATAACCTTTAATGTACTAGTCTAGATAAGAATTCAAATATCAGGGGCGTCTGGGTACCGCAGTTGCTAAGCGTCTGACTTTGGCTCAGGGCGTGATCCCGGTGTTCCAGGATCGAGTCCCACATCGGGCTCCTCCATTGGGAGCCTGCTTCTTCCTCTCCCACGCCCCTGCTGTGTTCCCTCTCTCACTGGCTGTCTCTCTGTAACATAAATAAATAAAATCTTAAAAAAAAGAATTCAAATATCAAATTGATACATATTTGTTAGATTCAAACTTTCATAATCATATCTCTAAACCCAGATACATGCATTAACACACAATCAACAAATTCATTAAAGAATTACTAAACTAAAAAAATTAGAAATGGCAACTTCCAGTTCTACATGTTTCTTATTTGTCTAGAACATGGTTAAGAATAAAGTCATTCAGATAAACACAACCAAGTAAATGTTTCTTATGCGGCCAAGTGTGGTGAATTTATGTAGCTGTTCCAGATTAAACCTCCATTTGCCTTTTTGTGAGGTGTTACATAAAGGATATCCCCAACCCCAAGAAAACCAAATCTATAAACACAATTTAGAAAAGCAATTTCTGTCATGTTCACTTAAACGTCCATTTTTTCTCTCCAGTATTCTCCCAGCCTTAAAAAAGCACTTAATTTAATTTAATTAATTTATTTATTATTTTATTTACTTATTTGACAGAGAGAGAGAACACAAGCAGGGGGAGGGATGAAGAGAGGGGAAGAAGCAGGCTTCCAGCTGAGCAGGGAGCCTGATGTGGGGCTCCATCCCAGGGTCCTGGAATCATGACCTGAGTTAAAAGCAAACGTTTAACCCACCGAGCCACCCAGGCGCCCCAAAAAAGGACTTTGTTTTAGAGCACAATTTCTTTTTCAGATAAAGCCAATTTCCAAAAGATGTTACTCATCTTGTTTCATTTACAAAACATCAAATTTTTACAACAATTCAAATTCTCTACATTTCTTAGCCATGTATTACTTGAGAGTGTTTCTGCCTTCAGTTTGAACATTTTTTAGTCAAAAATAATATTAACTCGTGGGTTTAAAACTCTCACACAAATATATAAATTAATAAAATTTAAACCTTTCTTAGCAGTATTCTGAAATTTAGAAAAAAGCAAATAATTTCCAATGAATAGTATGAAAAAATCTGAGAAAAAAAATTTTAAACTGCATATGAATACCACACTTTTTAAAATATAGATTGCCAGGATTGAGACTAAACAAAATGGAAAACTTGAAAAGAATAATAGCCATTCAAGAAGATGTATAAAGTAATCCAAATATGACTTCTCTTAAAAGATTATGGGCTCCAAACTTTTATCTACAATTATTTTAAAATCTTAAGGATATAACTCACATTTAAATGATTTCAAGTTACTTACAAATATGAAAATATTTTTAATTTTTGTATGAAGTTAGAGTAATCTAGATAATCTGGAGATATACAAGGAGCAATGAAAGGAAATATAAAAAACTTTGCCTAATTATGATTAATAATATGAATACATTTTACATTCCCACCAACAGTGTACAAGAGTTCCAATCTCTCCACATCTTCACACTTCTTATCTTGTGTGTGTTTTTTATAATAGGTGTTCTAACATGTGTCAGGTGATACCTCATTGTGGTTTTGATTTGCTTTTCCCTGATGATTACTGATTGACATTGAGCATCTTTTTATATACCTGTCAGCCATTTGCATGTCTTCTATAGAAAGGTCAGTCCTTTGGTCATTTTTAAATTGGGTTATTTGTTTTGTTGCTATTGAGTTGCATGAGTTATTTGTATATTTTGGATATTAGCTCCTTATCAGATATCTGGTTTGGTAATATTTTCTCCCTTTCCGTAGGTTGCCTTTTCATTCTGTTGATTGTTCAATTTGCTGTGGAGAAGCTTTTTAGTTTGATGTAGTACCACTTGTTTATTTTTCCTTTTATTGACTATGCTTTTGGTGTCATGTCCATGAACTCACTGTCAAAGCCAATGTCAGCAAACTTTTCTCCTAGGAATTGTAAAGTTTTTGATCTTATGTTTAAGTCTTTAATATAGTCTCAGTTGATTTTTGTGTATAGTGTAAAATAGTGGTCCAATTTCATTTATGTGGCTACATAAGCATTAGCTCTTATTATCATCAATAAAAGTTTTTTCATCTATAAGTCAAAAAAATTATACAATCATCTCAATAGATGGTAAAAGTCATTTGATAAAAATAACATTCCCTCCTCATATGTAAAAAAAACTTTCTAGGTAATCTAAAAATATTTTCTTAGCATGAACATTATGTTTAATAGTAAACACTGGAAGCATGTTAGTTGAAATCAGAGATTTAAAACCATAATTTAAAATTGTTATTGATTTTCTACCCAGTGCTGCAAGATATGAAACAAAAAAATAATTGTTCAAAAAAAGGCAAAATCATCATTATTTATAGGTCATATCACTATCTAACTTGAATACTAATTAAAACTAATGAGAGGTAAAGGAGCTAGAACAATATAAAAATTAGATTAAAATTTGAAAGTACTAAAAACAATCACAAAACAGAGTATTTACAGTAAAAATAGTGTTTAAACAAAGAAACAAAAATACATAAAATTCCTAAAAATGGTCCTTTAAGAAGAAACATGCTGGATCTACATAAAAAGAAAAAAAAACATGAAACCATGTGGAGTGACATAAAATAAAGTTTGAATCAATTGAAGGAGATACCAAATCTAGATAGAAAGAGGCAGAATTATAAATATTCATTTCTTTACAAATTTAAGACAATTCCAATGATAATTTCAATTACATACTTTAATGAGACAAATGATTCTAAAATTCTTTTATAAGAATAAAAAAGTAAGAAAAACTAAGAAAAGTGTATAAAAAAAGTATTAAAAGGGAACTTGGCTATGTATGTGCATTTGTGCATGTGTGTGTATTTATAGAGAGAGAGAGAGGGAGAGAGAGAACCTGTAAATTGGCATTAGGTAAAGCCATTTGACATTGGCACAGATTTAACAAATAGAGCATTAAAAAAGAATAGCTAGCAAAGAGCATATGTACATGATCTAGTAATTGTACATCTGTGGAATTATGCTAAACATATAATCAAAATGCCATCAGCAATCTATTATAAGAAAGATTTTTTGCTGCAGTTTCATTCATAATAGCAAAAACTTGACCCCTTACTTGACCAACCTAAATATCAAAATATTACGGAAATTGGTAAACAAAATATTGTGAAAATAACCTTTTCCTGAGCTGTTAAGCAGCTACTTAAAACTGTTTTTTTTAAGGATTATTTATTGATTTGAGAGAGAGAAAGAGAGCATTAGTTGGGTGGGGGGAGTGGCAGAGGGAGAGGGAGAAGCAGACTCCCAGCTAAGCAGGGATCTCAACACGGGGCTGAATTCCAGGACCCTGAGATGATGACCTGAGCTGAAGGCAGGTGCGTAACCGACTGAGCTACCCAGATGTCCCCAAAACAGTTTTTCAATAATATTTAATGTTTTTTTTTCTTTTTTAGATTTTATTTCTTTATTTGACAGAGAGGAAGCATAAGTAGGCAGAGCAGCAGGCAGAGGGAAAAGGAGAAGTAGGTTCCCTTACATGGGGCTCTATCCAGGACCCTGGGATCATGACCTGAGCTGAAGGCAGATATTTAACCAGCTGAGCCACTAAGGCACCCCAGTATTTAATGTTATAAACATAACAACCTAAATTACAGGAATGGGTAAATAAATTATAGTGCAATCCTGGGATAGAATGATATGGAGCTATTTACATTTGTGACTTTGAAATTTGCAATATGAGAAAAAATGATACGATTTTTAGAAACAGGATATTATGGTACAATACAGTATAGCTGGTTTTATGTGAATTTTATGAAAAAAACTCATGCTCAAAGTGCACACACATGTACACATGCATGCATACACATACATACACATATATACGCAGGAATATATTCCAAAGGAAAATTAAATGAAAATAGTGGAATTATGAATGGGATATTTTCTTTTTATTAATTTATTTCTCTACAGTGAAAACTTTCCTTGATATCATGAAAAATGTTATTGACAAGCAATAACTTTCAAATAGACCCTAATATATTTATGAATTTATATGATAAAGGAGGAATCATAGATTACTGACTGCTAAAAGGAAGAGCTGCTTAACAAATGGTTATAGAATAATTGTTCAATTAATAAAAAGAAAATAAAAGCATATCTTTGCCTTACACCAAAATTAATTATAAGTGAGGAACTAACTGTAAAAAAATTAAAAATAAATGAAATAAACTAAACTAAACTAAATAAAATAAAATAAAATAAAAAGAGCTGGCAGGAAAAAAGAAGGTAACATATCAGATCTCAGATACCAGGCCCAGAGAAAATTTTCTAGATTAAAAACAAAGATGTCAACAAAAAACAACTGAAGAAAATGTTTGATTACATAAAAATGTAAAATTCTGCTGGTAATACATACATTAAGGAAATTAAAATTAACCATTTGAGAAAAATATTCACACAAAGTAAAAATTTCTTACCATATAAAGATCAATAAAAGCCCTAAATTATTCACAGAATAAAAAATACAGAAAGACTAAAAAATGGAACTGTTTGACTCCACTAATAAATTAAGAAATTCCAATTAAATAGTAGTAAGATACTATGTCATCATTTGTAAAATTTGAAAATCTTTTTCTGACCTCGAGGTGAGACAGGAATCCATCAAAATTCTAGAGGAGAACATAGGCAGCAACCTCTACGACATCGGCCAAAGCAACCTTTTTCATGATACATCCCCAAAGGCAAGAGAAACAAAAGATAAAATGAATTTATGGGACTTCATCAAGATTAAAAGTTTCTGCACAGCCAAGGAAACAGTCAGAAAAACTAAGAGGCAGCCCACGGAATGGGAGAATATATTTGCAAATGACACTACAGATAAAGGACTGGTATCCAAGTTCTACAAAGAACTTCTCAAACTCAATACACGAGAAACAAATAAACAAATAAAAAATGGGCAGAAGATATGAACAGACACTTTCCTAATGAAGACATACAAATGGCTAACAGACACATGAAAAAATGTTCAAAATCATTAGCCATCAAGGAAATCCAAATCAAAACCACACTGAGATACCACCTTACGCCAGTTAGAATGGCAAAAATAGACAAGGCAAGAAACAACAATTGTTGGAGAGGATGTGGAGAAAGGGGATCCCTCCTACATTGTTGGTGGGAATGCAAGTTGGTACAGCCACTCTGGAAAATAGTGTGGAGGTCCCTTAAAAAGTTAAAAATTGAGCTACCCTATGATCCAGCCATTGCACTACTGGGTGTTTACCTCAAAGATACAGACGTAGTAAAGAGAAGAGCCATATGCACCCCAATGTTCATAGCAGCAATGTCCACAATAGCTAAATTGTGGAAGGAGCCGAGATGCCCTTCAACAGGTGACTGGATTAAGAAGATGTGGTCCATATATACAATGGAATATTACTCAGCCATCAAAAAGAACGATTTCTCAACATTTGCTGCAACATGGACGGCACTGGAGGAGATAATGCTAAGTGAAATAAGTCAAGCAGAGAAAGACAACTATCATATGATTTCTCTCATCTATGGAACATAAGAACTAGGATAATCGGTAGGGGAAGAAAGGGATAAAGAAAGGGGGGGTAATCAGAAGGGGGAATGAAACATGAGAGACTATGGACTCTGGGAAACAAACTGAGGGCCTCAGAGGGGAGGGGGGTGGGGGAATGGGATAGGCTGGTGATGGGTAGTAAGGAGGGCACGTATTGCATGGTGCACTGGGTGTTATACACAACTAATGAATCATCGAGCCTTGCATCGGAAACGGGGGATGTACTGTATAGTGACTAACATAATATAATAAAAAATCATTAAAAAAAAAAAGAACTAGGATGATCGGTAAGGGAAGAAAGGGATAAAGAAAGGGGGGTTAATCAGAAGGGGGAATGAAACATGAGAGACTATGGACTATGAGAAACAAACTGAGGGCCTCAGAGGGGAGGAGGGTGGGGGAATGGGATAGGCTGGTGATGGGTAGTAAGGAGGGCACGTATTGCATGGTGCACTGGGTGTTATATGCAACTAATGAATCATCGAGCCTTACATCGGAAACCGGGGATGTATTGTATGGTGACTAACATAATATAATAAAAAACCATTAAAAAAAAAGAAAAGAAAAGAAAATCTTTTTCTTACTATAGTAAGTAGTGTTTGGGGGGCATAATGAAACAAACTGTGTCATTCTCTGCTAATGAAAATATAAATTTGTAATATTTTTGGAAGGACATTGTGATAGTTTGCATAAAATACTTTAAAGGAATCATTCTTTTTGGCCAAGTTCTCCTTCCTGTTTTTGAGTGGGGAGGGAATCTATTTTGATGAGGTAAAGATGTCATCAACTTGACTGGTCCAAAAGACTCATTAAATATTTATATGTAACACTGAACAATTGTAAATTTTCTGACTTTCCAACAATAACTGGATACTCTGCCACCACATTCATCAAGTAGATTATTATACGACATTTTAAAACACGAATAATAAAAAGTATTTAATAGTGTGATAAAACTTTGCAATTTCTTTTGAGGTATGGAAAGCAGAATACAAAAGTATAACCCAATTTTTTAAAAGTAATCTCTACACCCAATGTGGGGCTCAAACTCACAACCCCAAGATCAAGAATTACATGCTCCACAGACTGAGCCAACCAGGTGCCCCAAAATTATAACCCAACTGTGTAAAGTGCAAATAGTGGTTCCCAGTAAAAATGTGTATAAAAATTTATAATGGAAGGAAATATAAGAGTTCTTTTGGCATCACAGGACTATGATCCCTTAATTTTTATCTTCATAAATATTCTCCATTTTCCAAATTTCTAAAAAGAATTTTTATTATCATGATAATCAGAAAAATAAAACAAAAGGTTCATATCTATTACTTTTGAGTTTGCAGAGGAATCCCATTCTACTTATCTTTCTTATTAACCTAATAGCTGATTTGAATCTTACCAAAAGCAGATTTTTATTTTCTGAAAAATCTGTGTAAAGCCATTATCATCCTATGTCAGATTCCATAGATTGAATTAAACCAAAATAAAGTTTGTCTTTTAAGGGACAAAGAATAAAACTGTAGGTTTTGTCCTTACTGCCCTAAATGGGGAACACACTTGAATATTGAAACATTTATCCATCTGTCTCCATTTGATATTTTGAAAAAAATATTAATTCGGATTTCCATGACTCTGTTGGGTTATTAAATCCTGTCACTAATTTAAGGCTATAGAGGTACTTTTATCATTCTTTTGTATGGTATTGACTTGCTATTTCCTGAACACATCATGCACATTCATACCTTCATGCTTTTGTATATGCTACTTCTTATGCAGGAAATTTTCTTACTTCTCTTTGCTTCCAGGTGAAACTTACATGTCCTTTAGCATATCATTTAAATGTAAATGAGGCTTCGTGATAATTTTCTAGTTATCTATTCCTTTATGCCCCTTTCTCACTTTGCATATACTTCTATGATTGTTAGTATTATTTCTGTAGTAAACATAAAAAATTAAACCCTGATTTAAGGAAAAGAAAAAGGGCGGGGGGTTTTTAGCTTCATGAACAGCTTGAATCAGGGATTATAATGATGTCCTTGGGGCTAAGTCTCCATTCTTTTGGCATTGCTTACCTCTACATTGGCTTTACTCCACTGTAGGCCCTTCCTTATGGTGACCAACTGCGACTTCAGGCTTATATCCTCTTGGCAGTACCTGGATAAGGCACAGGATTTATGCTTAGATCAACTTGGCCTTAGGGCCCTGAGACAATTACTACAGTTAGGTCTAGATTGGCATGATCTAGATCACTGACCTACTGCTAAACCAGTCTTTTTGTTTAGGAGAAGTATTCTGGTAGGCAGGGCTTGGAAAGGCTGGAAGAAAGCAATGATTTGAAGAATGGAAGTTAGAAAAAGAGAGATTTTCCTTTCCGTAGGACACAGATGTTCCTTTAGTATTAGAACAGAACTAGGCACGTAAAAATCTATAGGACTTTCTTATTCAAGTTAGAAGTAAAGAATTTCAATTTAAGAACTCTTCACTCAAACAACAGAATAATAATACAAAATGTTTCTATAGATTGGCTTATTGATTAAAGACTTTTAAGACAAAAGGAAAGATACATTAGGAAAGATAAAATACACATGATCTATTTGGTGAAAAACAGTTTTATACTGTTTTTCAGATATTACACAAGAATTGTTCCATCTTTGCAATGATGGTACTATCCTATGAACCATAAAATTAAATATATTTACACCTTTGTTCCTCTACAAATATTGTATAACTTCCCATCATAAAAGCAGATTATATATATTAACAAATACTGAGCATTTTTTTTATCATCAAACTGGAATTCTGTGGATCAATACCTTTGCAATGCAAGATTCACAATCTCTTCCAAAGAAAGCCGGAAATTGAACAGTGGTGCAGTGCTGTAAAGTAGACACTACTATAAGGATGCACATGAAAGACTGCAGTCCTAAAAACCTTCCATAAACAAAGACTGCTAGCTACTTAGGTTACAATTAAAAGGTCACTCAACCAATCAACAATGACAGTGGACCACTAAATCTGCTGGCCTGACACAGTTCCCCACTCTGCTACATATCCCATCACATAACTACTGTCAACAATCTGGTGCAGCTGCCTGGTGCAGCTCTGTTAATTCTGACCTTACTATAGAGTCAGCCATTGTACCACTTCTTGGACCAGTTGCAAATTATGGTATTTCTGAGATGTTGATTTCCATGGTTATATCTGATTAGAAACCACACCCAACAAATTAAACAAATGTCTCATGGAAGATCATTGGGCATAATTTTCTGGGGTTTAGAACATCATTGCTTTTTTTTAAGGTGAAACATTGCAAAAAAATTAATAGTAATAAAAAAAGTTTGTTCTAGCTATATTATAAAATTAAAATGGCCATTGTCGAATGTTTATAAACTTAACAAAACTTTAAAGAAAAAAGCAATCGTGCATAATCCTACCATCCAGAGATTATTTTTTAACCAACAATATGTATCTCCTGCCAGCCATTCATCTATGTATATGTACGGAATAATAGATGATTATAACAACAATCGCTGCCATTTCTATGAACTCTAAGTACCCCAAGATACATTTTTTTAAAGTATTTAGTAAAACACAATTTTTTTTTACTTTAAATGCTTTAAATGGATTGTATGACTAAACAACCTAAATATGAATTATAGTAACCTCCCTTTTACATGGGAAAAATAGTTAGAGATGGAAAATAAATTGTTCAAGATCAGAGAGCTTTTACATTTTGGAGCTAGGCCTACACTAAAGTCTTTCTGATTCCAAAGCCCATGAACTTAACTCCTATGCTGTACTTCTTAATAAAGCATAGTCAAAATCATGTCCAATAGAGTTCATTTAAAGTATACATTTCAGTAGCTTTAGTTATATTCACAGATGTATACATCCATCACCACTATCTAATTACAGAATATTTTCATCATCCCAAAAGAAACCCCATGCTACTTATAAGCAGTTACTCCTCATTCTAATTTTCTTCAGGGCAAACAGTTGATAATCTACATTATATCTGTATGGATTTGGCTATGCTGGACATTTCATGTAAGTGGAATTATACAATAAGTGGCTTTCTGTTTCTAACTTCCTTCACTTTGCATAATGTTTTCAAGTTTCATCCATGTTGTGCCATGCATCAGTACTTCATTCCTTATTTTTTTCCCATTTTTTAAATTGTGGTAGATGCACTTAACATAAAATTTGCCATTTTAACCATTTTAGAGTACAAAATTCCGTGGCATTTTACACATATGTTGTGTTTTTATTTTCATTTGTCTAAAGATAGTTTTTAAATTCCCTTTTGATTTCCTTTTTGATCCAATGAGTGTTCAAAGATGTGTTGTTTAGTTTTGATGTATTTGTGAATTTTCACACTTTTTACTGTTACTAGCTTCTAGTTTCATTCTACTGTAGTGGGAAAAGTTACTTGGAATTATTCTGATCATCTTAAAATTGTTAAGACTGGTTTTGTGACCTAACATGTAGTCTATTCTGGAGAATGTTCTGTGTGTACTTAAGAAGAATGTGTATTCTTCTGCTATTGAGTGGAAAGTTCTAAATATGTCTGTTAAGTTCATTTGTTCTATAGTGTTGTTCATGTTTGCTCTTTCTTTATTGATTTTCTATCTGGATATTCTATGTATTACTGAAAGTGGGGTATTGAAGTCTCCTACCATTTTTGAATTTCTGTTATTTTTTCTTTTGGATCTGTTATTTGCTTTATATATTTAGGTGCTCTGACGTTGGGTGCATAAATTTATATCATCATATCATCCTGCTGTATTAATCCTTTTGTCATTATGTAATGACCTTCTTTGTCTCTAGGGGCACTTTCTGACTTAAAGTCTATTTTGTCTCATATAAATATAGTCATCCTTGCTTTATTTTGGTTATCATTTGCATGGAATATTTTTTCCATCCTTTCACTTTCAGACTATGTGTGTCCTTAAATCTAAAATGAGTCTTTTGTGGACAGAATATCACTGGATTTTGTTTTTTATCCATTTAGCCACTCTATGCCTTTTGATTGGAGAGTTTAGTTTATTTATATTTAAAGTAATTATTGATAGGTGAGAACTTACCATTGCTATTTTGTTTTCTGTTTTGTAGTTGTTTCATTTCTCTCTTCCTCTCTTTCTGCCTTCTTTGTTATTAGATGATTTTGCTTCAGTTTTTTTTTTTCTCTTTATCTTTTGTGTGTCTATTATAGTTTTTTTTCTTTGTAGTAACCTTGAGCTTGCATAAATTATCTTGAAATTATAATAGTCTAGTTTAAGTTGATAACAACTTAACTTCAATCACATACAAAACTCTACACTCTTACCTCCACCCCCACCCAACACTATTCTTGTAGTAAAAGTATTGTTTCACCAGTACAGTATTACATTTCTTTGTATTTGTCTATATATCTAACATTACCAGTAAAGTTTAGGTGTTCCTATGCTTTCACATTGCTCTTTAGCATATTTTCATTTCAATGTGAAGAAGAATTATTTTGAATTCTTTGTCAGTTAATTTGTAGACCTTAATTTCTTTGGGGTTGATTATTGTATTCTTTTCATGGTGGCATGTTTCATTGATTTTTTATGTTCCTGTTGCTTTAAACTGATGTTTACACATATGAAGGAGCAGTCACTTTTTCTAGACTTTATGAACTGGCTTTTGAAAGACATTCACCTAGTACAAGTGCCCTGGCTGAGCTGGGGATGCAGTGGCAGCAGGTCTGGTGTTAGGTCTGGGCATATGTGAGAACAGTGGTACCCAGGGTCTACAGTAGCACTGATTTTAGCGTGGATGTTGCAGCTCTGGCTTTGGGTGGGGGTTGGCATGCAACAGCATCTCCTGCTCTGGCAAAGGTGAAGCAGTAACTCTCATTTCAGGGGACACAGTAGCATGGATTCTAGGCAGTTCTGTCAGCTGTAATCAGCACTGGCAAAAATTGCAAGGGTTATCAACAGCAAGGGCTGTGAGTGTTTGTGGCAGCAGTAAAGACTGCTAGGGTCTTCAGTGGTGAAGGCTGCTGGCATCCTCCTTCTTTCTTTTTCTCCTGAGGGGTGTGGTGCATGCATGAAAGTGGTACCAGGATCCAGGACATGGGCACACACATGGTGTGGCTGATTTTTCTATTGAGTTATCTGATGTTTATCAGTGATCCATAGCAGTTATTTAAATATTCTGGATATAAGTTAAAAGGGAAACACTCTTTTTCTATACTCTTCTGACACCAGTGTGTAGGTTTTTCCATGCCAAGCAATTTTCCAATCCCCAGCACACACCAACCAGGTGTCCTACAATTTAATTCTGATACTAACTCCTTGGATTAGGCACAAACTCCACAGATTAAAGGCTGTTACACAAGACTGCTTCCCCCAAACTTTGGATGTCAATCCCATCGGCTGGGCCACCCAACCTTCTGATTGACTCGCTATAAATCAAGGGTTCTTACAATCCCTGTCTCAGATTTGATAATTTGCTAGAATGGCTCACAGAACTCAGGGTAACATTTTTTTTACATTTACTAGTTTATTATAAAGCTCAGGAACAGCCAGATGGAAGAGATACATAGGACAAGGTATAAGGAAGGAGCACAGAGCCTCCATGTCTTAAAAAAAAAAAACCTTTAAAAAAATTTTATTGTGGTGAAAGACACATAACATAAAGCTTATAATTTTAACCATTTTTAAGTTCACAGTTCAGCAGCATTAAACACATTCACACTGTTGTGTAACCATCACTGTTATTCTTCTCCAGAACTTTTTCATTTTCCCAAACTAAAACTGTGTCCCCATTAAATGATAACGTCACATTTCCCTTACCCTTAGGCCTTGTTAACCACCTGGTAATTAACCCTGGTAATTTTACTTTCTGTCTCTATGAATTCTGCTACTCTACCTCATATAAATGGAATCATACAGTATTTGTATTTTTGTGACTGGCTTATTTCTCTTAGTGTAGTGTCCTCAAGGTTTATCTATACTGTAGCATGTGTCAGAATTTCCTTTTTTTCTAAGGCTAATATTTTGGTATGTGTGTGTGTGTGTGTGTGTGTGTGTGTGTGTGTCTGTCTGTCTGTCTGTCTGTATGCCCGTCTGTCTGTGTATACACACTGTATTTTGTTCATCCATTTATCTGTTGATGGACATTTGGTTTGTTTGCACCTTTTAGCTAATGTGACTAATGTTATTCACATTGGTGTACAGGGATATATTTGAGCCCCTGCTTTTTACTTATAATTCATTTGGGTATATGCCTAGGTACAGGGAGCATTTTATTATCAGGAATAAAATAAAAGGGACAAAAAGAAAGCTCCCAACTTCCAGAAGTTCTCATCCTTAGGTCTACAGACAGAATTCAGGGAATTTGTAAGCTTTGATGTGGAAAAAAATGGCATCTTTATGGTCACTAACTTATAACTAAAATGTACTATTTCCTTCAATTATGGCTACAGGCAATGCTGTAACAGTATTAGCAGTACCTGTAACAATAGAAATCATACATGTTCTCATATCTCATTCCTATCATTGTGGATATCTTGGAATATCATTACAGTTGTCACTACTCCAAAGTTATGGTAGTTATCAGACCTACAGCCAGATCTTGTTATTTAATACAGTAAAGAAGTCATCTTTTGCTCTATCACAAATTTTAACTGTAACTGTAACTATTTTAGCTTGATCAGTGTCCTTTGCTATCCTATGAATTTATTTTATACAAGTAAAAAGATTACTCTAGGAAGGCATCAAATTCTTCCCCAGACAGCCAAGGGCTCCAAAAAAGGTTAAGAAGCCCAATTGTCCCCTACGCTCCCACTCTTCATGTGCACACAGCCTCCCTCCTCTCCTCAAGGTGCCCATGGAGGGACCCATTGTGTAGGAACCAAACTGCCACAGCAGGTTTGCATAGTTGCTTCCATGCAGCTCTGTGGAGGAGAATCAAAGTTTCTTTAGAGGATGGTTGGACAACCTCAACACTTTTTGGCCTCTCCCCACCCTTCAAAACTAAGAAGAGAAATTTCATTTCATAATTACAGTAATATTTTCTGTTTCTAGGATGGCTTCAGGTGTGTTTTGAGTCTGTCTGGGCTTCCAGGAGTGAGCACACGGGGGCATAAGCATTGCATTTTCAGGGCTGGTTTCACTAGAAAAAGCTGCATATATGTTGATGGTGCAGAAAATGTGTGTGACCAGATGGGTCTGAACCCAAAGAGGAATGTGTTTCCTTGGTTTTTGCCAACTTCAGAATATCTCCACACTTCTGCTCATCTACCCAAAGTGGGACAAAGAAGGGGGTCCAGGGAACAAAGTGACAAGGTAGAGGTAGGTTTGTGGATGACCCTAGCTTGGCAAGGAATTGTGATGGGGGAGGCCAGGCTGAGTTGTTTGACAAACTTTGGCTTTATGACGTGCATGTCAAAAATATCATTTTTCATCATCATCAATAATAGTAAGTTCTGATGGCTGGCTAAAGGAATAGATGGATAGCTGAAAAAGCAAAAATAGTAAAATGTTTATCATAACATCTAGGTGATGAGTGTATGGGTATACACTATAAGATCCTTTCAACTTTTTTCTTCTTTTTTTATTGACATATTACTTTTTTTTTTACAAAGTTAAACCATCAAAATGAACAGATCAATGAATGTAATGACATTTCATGTTTCTCAGAACCAGAACATCAATTAGAACATTGCTTGCACCCCAGAGGGGTGTCAGGTCCCTTTCACTAATCACCTTCTTGCTCCTCTCCAGAGTTAACTTTCTGACAATATACTATAATTTAGTTGTTTTCCTAGACTTCAGCTTTATAGACAGCAAACCACAAAGTATATACTTTTTCATGTCTGGTTTCTCTGGCTCAATATTATATTTGCAAGGTTTGTCCATATTTTGTATGTAGCTGAAAGTTATTCATTTTTGCTGCTAGACAATATTTTATCTTAAGAATATGTCATTCTACTAATGGTGAACATTCAAATTGTTCCTGTTCTTTAGTGTCTACAAATAATATTGCTACGAATACTCTTGCATATGTCTGTTGGGGGAATATGTGCGTGAAATTCTATTGAATTATAGCCAGGAATGAGTTGGTAATCACAAAGTATGCATAGATTCAACTTTTGTAAATAATGCCAGTTTTCCAAAGTGGTTGTACCAGCTTACACTCCCAGAAACAGTATACAAGAATGTCCATGGATGTGAACATCCATACCCATATTTGTTTTTGTTGATCTTTTTAATTTGAGCCATTTTAGTAGCTATATAGCAGTATTCAAAGTTTCTTTATGTTTGGAAAATTGTCATAATAAATTGTTGGAAAAATATGATCACATAATTTCATAGAAAAATGTTATTTTTAAGGAAAATGGTTGAAATTGGAGTGAAGGCAAATCTCTTTGTTCTGGACAGCTTCAAGACCAACTATATGTCCCATGACCCTGTGGCTTCTCCATCCACTATGGGCTCTATGCTGACCAGTCCTGGATAAAGTTTTAAAGCCCAGTGTAGACAGATACTGAGGCCCTGGGTGAGGTTGGAGCACCTTGAATCTGTATTCTTGCATTGAGTCATCATGGCACAAAGAAGGGGCTCAGATTGAGCTCATGACCTCTGTGCATGCCATCCTCCCAGCATGTAGATATGGTCACCAACCTGGAATCGCTCTGAACCTCTTTGGCTAGGGTTTTTATGGAAGCTTCATTATGCAGACACAATTGATGAAATCATTGCCTACTGGTGATTGATTTAACCTTTAGCTCCTCTCCCCTCTCTGGAGGTCATGGGGTAGGGCTAAAAATTTCAACCCTCTATTTATATAGTTGGTTCCTCTGGCAACCAGCACCCAGTTTTTAGGGACTTTTGAAAAATTACCGCAAAGTTTGCCATGACTTCTTAGTGAATCCTTATTGGTTCTTGAAGATCATCACATTCTTTTATAATTTCATGCTTTTTAACCATATTTAAGCTATTATTTTTTGGCCAGACTATGTTTCAAACAAATAAGTCTTTAAATGTCAACATTTTTTCCATTTTAGGAAATTAGTGGATTTGGGCTGACTTCTGTCTCCATTTTCCAAGATTTCTCAGAAATTACTGATCCTGACTTTGTAATCACATCGAAGCATGATAAAAACAGTTTCTTCCTCAAAGTAGTACACTTAGATTAAGTTTAAAAGAGACAAGTGTTGTCCAGAGTTTAAAATCCCCAATACAGATACAGGGACATTTTTGAAGTCTCTGGCAAAAATCTTAAGTTTATACTATTTTAACCAAGCACATTTATTTATGATTAAACTTCAGGGAAGGGAAAATTGCATGTCATAGAATAGTAACTTGCATTATGGATATGATTTCACAGGATCCTTGGCTTTTCATTCTGTGATTAAATTAAAATAACAGATTTATGGTTGGATCCAAAATTATTAAAGTCACATGGTTTCTCATAGACTAATAAATTATGTAGACTATTCTACACCTAAATGCTTTTGGTGAGAGAAAACTGGTAGTTTTGCACAGTTTTTCCTCAAAGGTTATTGCTACCTACTTTTAAGTGAAAAGTTGCTGGATGGACTTGCATAATTTGTTTTAAACTGGACTAGCTGCAACATTTCATATTTGAAACTTTCTCTCCAGAAGTCCCCAAAACCTTTCTGAAAAAGTTCTATTTTCTTCATCTTTGTTGGCATTTTACTTTGTTAGCTAAAGTGATAATATCTCCTTACCATATGGATAATTACAATTGGTGTCATTTTGGTGAAGATTTGTACCCTACTTTGTGTCTAGGAGCATTATTCTGAAAAATTTATTTTACACTCATATTGCCCTCTTCAGAATCTCAACACCACTTTTATTTTATACATTTGCATACTAAGAACTTCAATTACAGAAATAAAAAAATTATGTTATTACCTTTTGGAATAACCAGGACAATTCTCTCCATTGATGGAGAGAATCCATTAAGGCAGGGGATCAACTCATCTACTTCAACATTTAAGAATAATTTACATATAGGGGCGCCTGGGTGGCACAGCGGTTAAGCGTCTGCCTTCGGCTCAGGGCGTGATCCCGGTGTTATGGGATCGAGCCCCACATCAGGCTCCTCTGCTGTGAGCCTGCTTCTTCCTCTCCCACTCCCCCTGCTTGTGTTCCCTCCCTCGCTGGCTGTCTCTCTCTCTGTCGAATAAATAAATAAAATCTTAAAAAAAAGAATAATTTACATATATTCTTTATGTCTCACTCAAGCTGCAATAGATATGAGATGTAAATATATACATAAAATCCATGTCTATCTTTTGATAAATTACTATTTACAAAAATATATGCTTAAAAATCATGTGGTACGTTGGAATTTTAGTGACTTACTATATGTTGCTTCATACAAGATTTAGTTTCAGTCAGAATTTGAGAAATGTCAGTTACACAGTGGCAATTGTGATCCTTGACAAGAATATCTATGACAAATAACATTAAGATGTCTCTTAGTAAGTATGTCACATGACAAGGAGTGTTACATTGGTTATAGGATCCTGTTTAATTTGGTGCATGTTCACTACCCTAAAATGCATTTTTCCACCTTGTATAAGAGTCAGGCAGGCCATTATTTCACTTACATTGCTTTCATTAGTCACTGTATGTCACTATTATTTTAATGTCAGGCAAACATCCAATTTTAGAAAAGCAGTACATCAGAGTCTACATAATCTGAAAGTCGTGGCTTTCTGCAGTATGCCTTACCCAATTGCTTCCCGTCTTAATTCTTTTGTTTCAAATACTTAGGGAAACTGTCAACCTCATTAGTTAAAAGAATAAAAATTGAACTGGTTCTGGCACCTACTGTTTTCTTCTGTGGGGAGATCTTTTTTTCAAATTCAATCCACTGATAGTGTCACAATTTGTGGTTCTAGGCATTATGTGGGGGGTTTTCATCTGACCTCTGACCTATCTCTTCTTAAACCTATTCCATTAAAACCTAGTCTGTAGGAAAATGGCAATCTTCATGCACCCTCAGGGCAAACACCTGCTCTAGAGTTTGACTGTCTCTATGTAATAGAACTATTTTGCCATGTCTTGCCTTCTTAACTTTAATGTAAACTTAGGAATGTTTTTTAATAAGGACAAAAAGGTATACACAAACACATACATACAGAGAGATAAAATTTTAAAGTGTTCTATACTAACAGTGATTTCTCTGCATATCCATCCTATATTGATAGAAATAAAAATTTTATTTTTGAATTAAAAAATGTCTATATCCATGGCACATATGGTCAACATTTTGAATTAGCAAAACAATGGTTATACAGGGGACATGTGTTATGTTCTCATGCTGAGCAGTATTACTCATTATTATCACTTGTGTTTAAGTATAATTTCAGATTTTTAAATAAATATCTGAAAATATAAGTATCCAAATATTTTATATATCCATGCTTTCTGTTAAAGCTCATATCAACTGAAAGTGGTGCATGAAATTATATCCTAAAGAAGACGGTGCAAAATGAACTGAAGTAAATATAGCCAAGTGTCTTTGGTAGTAAATAAATAGCACTTAAAAGTCTAGCTTCTTAGGCTTTGAAACATTAGAAAACAAGCTCATACATATTTCTTTGTATATAATACCTTTATTATTGTGTAACTATCCAGGTTGATTGTCTTCTATTTGATAAAAACAATACTTGCTTAAAGGGTTGACTTTCAGAGCTATGATAGTACGCTACATAGAGTGTCTGCAACAGTTAATGGCAAAGCAGCATTCATTAGATGTAGAAATTAGTGAATGAAAAAGACAAAAACTTATGCTTGAGCAAGTACTTCAATCACTGTTATTATATAGCTATAATTTCCACAATGAAAAAGACAATGATTAACAAAGCATTCACTATTGAAGAAATAGCTGCAGTCTCTTATGGCCAGGAAATGTATTTGCCAATATATACTCTTCATCAAAGTATTTTGTATGTGAGATTTTGTAATGCATTATAAAATCTATTTGTTGAAAATGTAGAAATATGTGGGGATAATGAGCCACTTTATTCTTATTCTTGCCTATTTTACTGAAGTATAATATATACTTTTTATGTGTGTATATATATTATACTTAAGTATAATAAAAAAGTACATGTAATAAGTATACCTCTTGCTTAATTTTCAGAAGCTAAGAACAATTATGTAAGTAGACCCAGATTAAGAAATTGAAAATAACTAGCACCAGAAAGTGACCATCTTATCCCCATCACCAGCAGTAATCACTAATTTGACTTTTAATAGACGTGTTAGTTTTGTGCATTTTTGTACTTTATGTAAAATGAATCATACAGAATGAACAAAATTGGTTTTACCAATTTTCACTTCCATTATATGCAGTTTATCAGGGTTTCATTTGTTCTACATCATTATCAGAACTTGGTATTTTTAATCTTTTCTATTTTAATGCCTTATTAATTTTCACATTTAGATTTGCAATCCATCTGGACTTGATATTTGAATATGGTATGAGGTAGGATACAGATACATTGATTTTTTATGGATTTCTAATTGAATAGACAATTTATTCAAAAGACCATCTTTTCCCACTGCACAAAACTGTCACCTTTGTCACAGAGTATAAGTGTGCTTGTATAGTATATACGTATGTATATATGTGAGTCTATTTTGAACTCTGTTCTGTTCCATTGTTTATTTTGTCTATCATTAGGTTAATACTAGTTACTATAGTTGTGAGATCTGGTCTCTTTGTGCCCTTTTTTCCCTTGCCATTTGGTGATCCTTTGACAATTACAGAAATATGTTCTTCAATAAATGAAAATAGAATTGTCCCAAATTATAATTTTTGAAGATGTCTAAATTAATGATTACTCATAAGTATTGTGCCTACAACTAACCTGTTGCATCTCAACCCCACACTCACCCTATTATATTCAGTTTGATGATGTAAGGGCGGTGACTGCAATCTGTATTTATCTTTTGTCAGCTGATTCATTGTTAGATTCAAAGAATGGTGTTAGAGGACAACAGGTCATCAGGGAGAGACTGGAAAACATGAGAAGAGTAAAGGGGACTTGGGCATTCCTGTTTTCCTTACTACTTCATGCCCTGAGAATAGTTATTTCTTCCAGTATCGAACTACTTTTTGGCACTCCCAGCTCTTCTCATTATTTCTCCTCACAGACATCAGCTCTAGCTA